>NW_024425230.1:15572005-15624165 GCF_017311325.1 Ursus maritimus | reverse complement strand
AAAAAAAAAAAAAAGGAATAGTCAAAGTAGTGTGGCAGGATGAAAAAAAAAAATAGTGTGGTAGGCATAGAGATTAATGGAATAGAATTAAGAGTCCAGAATACAAGCCACACATCTGTGGGAAACTGATTTTTTTACAAGGATACTGAGACAAATTAATGAAGAAATAACCATCCTTTCAACAAATGGTGTTAGCTAGACAACTGGACAGTCACATGTGAAAAAATGAAGTTGGACCTTTACCTCACATCATATACAAAAATTAACTCAAAAAGGATCAAAGACCTAAATATAAGAGCTAAAAACAAAACTCTAAGAAGAAAACACTGGTAAATCTTCATGACCTTAAATTTGGCAACAGATTCTTAGATATGACAGCAAAAGCAGAAACAAAAGAAAAAATTAGACTTTATCACAAAATTTAGGAATTTAATGTACCAAACAACACTATAAAGAGTAAAAAGACAACCTACAGACTGGGAGAAAACTATTTTTAATCATATATTTATCTGGTAAATGCCTAGTTTCAGAATATGTAACAATTACAGGTCAACAACAACAAAAAAGACAACCCCATTAAAAAAAGGGCCAAAGCACTTGAATAGACATTTCTCCTAAGAAAATACACAAATGACCAACAAACTCATGAAAAGATGCTCAACGTCATTAGTCATCAGGAAAATGCAAACCAAAATCACAAGTTACTAGAGAAACTAACAAGTGTTGGTGAGGACGTGGAGAAATTGGAGCCCTCAGACGTTGCCTATGGTGATTTGAAATGGTGAAGCCAATATGGAAAACGGTGTGGGGGGTTCCTCAATAAGTTAAACATAGAATTACCATATGACCCAAATATTCCACTCCTGGATATATACCAAAGGAATTGAAATCATGTGTTTAAACAAAAACTTATATACAAATATTCATAGCAGGACTACTCCCAATAGCCAAAAGGTGGAAACAACTCAAATGTCTGTCAACTGGTAAACAGATAAACAAAATATGGTGTATCCATACAACAGACTATCACTCTGCCATAAAAAGAAATGAAATACTGATATGTATTGCAATATGGATAAGCCCTGAGAACATTACACTAAGTGGAAAAAGCCAGACACGAAGGCCCTATATTGTATAATTAATTCATATGAAATATCCAGAATAGTCAAATCTATAGAGATAGAAAGCAGATGAGTCATTGCCAGGGGCTGGGGGCAGAAGGGAATGGAGTGATAGTGGTGATGATTTACAATTAACAATTATAAGTGTAGCAAATGCCACTGGATGGTATACTTTAAAATTATTAAAATGGTGAATTTTATGTGTATTTTACCACAATAAAAAAAAAAAACTAAAAACAAAAACAAAAACAGGCGTTGGTAGTACATTACACAAAGGGTGAGGGAAATGGGAGGGACAAAGATGACTCAGGTTGTCCGCCACCACAGTTTGATGGAAGATGCTTGTGGAAGTTTGAAAACATGGCGGTAAAATGTGTTAATACTTACTGATAGTTGGGGTCTTTGACCCCTCCACCTGGATCTGGACGCTGACCAATAAAATACAGCAGAAGTGATGCTGTGCCAGTTTCTGGGCTCAGGTCTTAAGAAAATGTCAGTTTCCACTTCCTGGCTCTTGGAGCACTTGCTTTGGAACCGAGATGGTGGGCTATGAGGAAGTGTGTTCTGCTCCATGAAGAGATCCATGCGGAGAACTGAAAGCCACTACCGATTTACCAGCCATGTGAATAAGTCATCTTGAAAGCAAACCTTCCGGTCCCAGTAAAGCCACCAGAGCTGACACATGCAGCAGAGACAAGCTGTTCCCATACAGCCCTGCCCAAATTGCAGACTTAGGAGCAAAATAAGTGTTATGCTAAGCCACTTAGGTTTTGGACACAGCAATAGTAACCTAAACAGTGTGAACTTGTCTCCTGATTTGGAGACGAAACAGCTCCCACTGCTCCCTAAGATCTCTATTAATTACTTAACTCTTTGCTTCATCGTCTTCCTTGGTTTTTATTTGGGGGCTGGCCAAGTCAAAGGGTCAGAAATTCTGCCTTGGCCTTGACCACCTGGCATTCTGGTTTGGGTTTATGTAGTTTTGAGTTTTCCTGTGCTGGTTGTATTTCTATTAAACCTCGTATCGGTGTAAAAAAAAAAAAAAAAGAAAGAAAAAAGTGGGGGGTCAGGTCAGACTCTGGGCTGGGAGCGGGGTTATAAACTCCTAGTACACCAAAGCCACAGGAGGGATGGGAAAGAGGCACCGAAATAGTCAAAGGTATCCCAGGGCATAAGGGCAACACACTGAGAGTGCCTACTACATCCAATTTGGGATGCGGGGAAGGAAGGACTTAGTGACCTAGACCCATCAAGTATATTCAGCATCCCCAGAATATTGGAGAAATCAGTAAAATTCCACAGTAGCGGGAATTGTCCAGATATGTGGCCAAACACAGGTCCCCAACCAGTGGGGCTACTGGTCTTACCATGTGACACCACTCTTCTCTCCCCATCTTGGAGGAAAATGCTCACTGTCATTGGATTGTGCCATTTCATCAAGCCTTCTTTGAGCCTTTCTTGTCTTCCCAGATCCCTCAGCCATGAGCCATAATCCACCAGGAGTCTCAGAGGCACTGTGGCCTACAGCTTGACCTGTTCACTTACTGAAAGTGGACTTCCTCTACCTGCCACTAAGGGGGCTGAGTTTCACCCAAGCCCTTTGGCCTTCCTACAACGCACAATACAAATCATCACTACTAAAGAAAAAACTTAGAAAAAGGAAATAAACCCAATGCCAGCTTCTCTTTCCTGGGCTGAGGAGGAGACAAGATGTCCATTTCTCTCAACCTATTTTTCTTATAATCCATCCAGTTATATCAATTTCATACCTGCATTTTTCAATAGTACAACTATTGCAGGAGCTAAACTCTGAAGACTAATAAGAATACTACATTTTTTTTGAATTGTGTGCTATAGAAACAATTTTCAGGTATCTAACATCAGAACGAAAGAAGTTTCCGACCAAAAACTGGATTGAGTTCTAAAAAGATGTCTATACACTGGATAAGGAACTCAGAATACATTTTCCCAAAAAAAATAATGCAATTGGTTGTGTTAGGGTTCCAAGTCCAGCCCAGAGAAACCTATTAAACTAACAAGAATGCATTTGAAGAGCAGGAAATAATCCTATAAAAATCAGTAACTAAGTCACAACACCACAGAAGGGATAGAATATTGTTTATTAACTTGAATACACAGATTCTTCAGGAAAGGCAGGTCCAATCAGAGGGTACACACAGAGGATTTCTGGGACTTCTGGATCCTTGGACGTATGTCTTAAAAATTCCTAAGAAAGGCTACAGGGAATTGATTTTTAACTTAATCATTAAATTTACTTTTATACACCAAAATAAAATACTTTTGCACAGCAAGGGAAACCATCAACAAAACCAAACCAAACAAAAACAAAAACAAAAAACCTAGTGAATGGAGAAGATATTTGCAAATGATAAATCTATCTGTTAGGGAGTTAATATCCACAATATATAAAGGACTTCTAAAATTCAACACCAAAAACAGACAATTTGATTAAAAAGTGGCCAGAGGACCTGAGTAGACATTTTTCCAAAGAAGACACACAGATGGCCAACAGACACATGAAAAGACACTCAACATCACTCATCATCAGGGAAATGCAAGTCAAAACCACGGTAAGATACCACCTCACACTTGTGAGAAGGCCTAGAATTAAAAAGACAAGAAATAACAAGTGTTGGTGAGGATGTGGAGAAAAAGGAACCCTCATGTACTGTTGGTGGGAATGTAAATTGGAGCCACTATGGAAAACAATATGGTGGTTCTTCAAAAAATTAAAAAATAAAACTACCATAAGATCCAGCAATTCCATTTTGGGGAATCTACCCAAAGGAAATGAGAACATTACCTCAAAATAATACATGCACCCAAAACAATACATGTGTATTGCAGCATTATTTACAATAGCCAAGATATGGAAGCAACTCAAGTGTCTATCCACAGACGAATGAATAAAGGAGAGGGGGTGTATACATATATACAATGGAATATATTACTTGGCCTTAAAAAAAGAATGAGATCTTGCCATTTGCAACAACGTGGTTGGACCCACAGGGTGTTATGCTAACTGAAATAAGCCAGACAGAGAAAGACAAAATACCATATGATTTCACTTACACGTGAAATCTAAAAATCAACACACAACAACAAGAACAAAAACCAGACTCATAAATACAAACTGGTGGCTGCCGGTGGGGGGCCAGTGGGCAAAACAGATCAAGAAGTACCTACTTCTAGTTGTGAAAAGTCATTCCTTTTAAAGGAACACTGAAGAACAAGGAGAAGCTCAAGACACTGCAACATCGGCCCTAAAATAGAACACTGCTGCGAACGCATTCGTTTTAGAGACCCGGGCTTGGGGTGCTGGGCAGTCCAGGAGCTAGAGTGGGAAAGTCCTAGCTCTGTGCCCCACCCCTGCCATTTACCTGCTCGTGCGAGGGGACAGACCACCTCCGTCCATGTGTACCCCCACTCTGCTGGCCACAGAACCGGCCCATGGCAAACGCGTGGGAATAGGTGAAACCGTGAGAACGAGCAAGCGACACACAGACTCTGGCGTTGTCTGTGCACCCGAACCGCCGCTCCTCCTCCCTCGGGCAGTGGCTACTTACTGCCCTCAGGGCGGAGTTGTCAGGGACAAGATGCAAAGAGAAACCAAACACTATCTTTGGAGAGAGGATTGGAAGAGGCCGAGTCCCCGCCTAATAATCAGTTTGGAGGACACTAGAAGCAACCCTATTCCCACCCCTACCACATCTACACCTTGGAGAGGGAGTTTTGCCAGGGCAACGCCAGCACCCACGCTGAGAGCTAAGTGTGATAGCCTCTAGACTTTGCAAAGCATCCCCAAGGCCCACGCGGGCTCCCAGGGACCCAGGCAAGCAGCCAGGCCACAGAAAGTGCCCAGGGGCCCAATTCGACACCGTCCCAGGGCTAAAAAGGGCTCAGAGGGCCTGCTGTCTCATGGGGACTCAGGAATGGGAAGCCAGGATGGTCACAGACATAAGTGGCAGGGAGAAGGCCCACAGGCACCCCAGAAGTGGCAGGGTTGGGACCCAAGGGAATAGCTCCCAAGACCACACTCCCCTTCCCCTGGCCATTCCCCAGCACCCAATGACTGTTAAGGCTCTCGGCGCTGAGGGGCAAATCCCTGGGGGCAAGGGTGATGGGCTTGGAAGGAATAAAGCTGCTGAATTCCAAGCCTGCTCAGAAAACCCAGGGTGGCTGAATTGTCGTGAATGCAGTTTCTACTATTGGATGAAATGAGAACTCTGGGTGCACACGGAGTTATAGGAAGTACTCCATGTGCACCTGGGTCTGAGACTTGAGAAATCCATACCCAGTGAGAGCACCAGGCAGCCAGCGCGGGCTAGATAATAAGCACTCAAAAACAATATCGTGTTTACTATCATCTGGCTGGCACTGCCTTTTCTGATTCCACTCTAGTCTCCTTGAAAATAAACAAGCCTGTCTCTGCGGCTTTGTGGGCTGCCCCGTGTCCCCGCTGCCACCACCCCTCCCCTTTGGGATGCTGGAGAAGCAGAGCCCACGTTTCCCACCATGGAGTGGATCAATTGGGTCAGCTGCTGTTGGGGAGTCCCCGTGCCATTAACTCAGGGACAGACACCCCAGGCCAGACTGGGGTCTTGGCCTGTTTTTGCATAGGACCCCAGGGTCCTCCCCTCCTCCAGCCATCAGAGGCTCAGGAGTGGTCTGTCCTGTACCTCTGACACCCTCTCCATTCAAAGGTGCACCTAACAGCCCAGGGTTTTGGGGAGCAGGGGAGTTGGGGGCTGGGGGGGGAGTCTAACAGGTTCCACGTGCAGGCTGCAACACGAGGACCTCTGCTCCACCTCACCTCGGGTACAGTGAGTTCTTAGACGCAAATACAGCGAAAGCTCTCTATACATGGAAGCTTCTTTGTTCATTATGATAACAACCCTCCCTAGGATCACAGTAAAACATTTAAGGTGTGTAAAAGCCAGGAAACTTGCCCTGAGAAAGAACACAGAGATGGCTTTTGTTCGTTGAGATTTTGAATTTTTAAAATATGTTACATTTAGTTCTGTGTATCATGAAGGCCAATGTGCCACTTTTCATAAGTTCAACATATTTTTACAGACACTCTCCCACCAATGGGAAGAGACAGCCAGGGAGAGGGCTCCCACCATCAGGCCGTGGGCACAGACCTCAGGCTCTCTACAGAAGCTCCTCTATTCCTCATTGTGGATAGGAAGGCTCGCGGCCCTCTCTGCCAGGGAGGATGTGAAAAGAATTTTGAAAGAAACAGAATATAATCCATTGCAGCTTTAAAATCGTGATGATTTTTTTATGCCATCTTCCCAGCTCCAGAGAATCCCGGAATAGTAGAGGGAGGGAAACTGGGAGACCCCCATGCTAACTACTTTCCAATGACATTCTCCCAGACTCTGGATCTAGGAACAACCAAAACTGATTCGGGGGGTGTACTGAAATTATTTATCGACCATTCACCAAGATCAACAAGTTGTAAAGGGCACGGGGCTTAATGCTGAGTATAGATTAAAAGAGACTGAAAAATTCCATTCCCATGTGTTATTCCTGACATCTTTCCAGAATCATCTGCCCCAAAACAAACCGTCCTGTTTCCCAGGCACGCTGTCAGGTCAGGAAAGAGGAAGGAGCAAATTTTCCTCAAAAAAAAAATTGCAGAATCCGCACAAAGGGAATACAGTTTTTAAGAATGGAAATAAAATTAGGGCTAATAATAGCAGTTAACGTTTGAGTCCTTAGTCCCTGCCAAGCACTGTTCAACACATTTTACATCTATTAACTCATCTGATCTCCACGACAACCCTATGATTAAGCCCCGTTTTACAGATGGGGACGCTGAGGGACAGGAAGATTAAGGCACTTAATCCGAGGTCACAGAGGCAAAGTAGGGACCCAAACTCAGGCAGCGGGGCTCAGCGTCTGTGTGACAAGCTGCTCTGAATTGCAAACCCCAGATCCAACCACCATGGCTTCACTTCCCAAGCGAATCCTTAAGCGTGGCTCACTTACAGGCAATCCCGATGGCCATGTTACAGACCTTGACAAACCACCCTCGAGCTCATCAAAAACCATGGCCAACTGGATACAGGATAGAACTTTGAAATAGTGATGCTGGTCGTGGCAGACCAGATTCTCAAACACATTACCTCCTGGCCATTATCAAACTCCTGTGCATAACCGGGTGAAAAACAGGATATTGAACTCGTGGTTTGGGGATAGAAATTCTAGAAATGAATTCAGGGTCTCAGAAGTTCTCAGTTCACAGGAGACCAGAAGTAACTGGATGGTACCAGGCCGACGGCGGGGATTCCTCAGCCGGCCCGCTCCAGCTCCCAGAAACGGCTGACTCCATCGCCTCTCTTCGGGGGTTCTCCAAACAGAGCCTGCGGGACTTTCTCTGCTCAGGATCCAGTCTCCACTCAGAGGCAGGTACCCCACAGTGGCCGGCCAGCCTCCCTCCGAGAAACACTCAGCTGGCTGAATACAGATGAACTCATCAGTCCCAAGGTGGCTGCCCTGGGCCTAGAGGCCGTGGGCCTCCTTGGGTGGGTTTTCGGGGGCACTGTGGCTCTCACCCACCAAGAAGAGGGTATTAGAGGTGGCCCTCCATGGCCTCGTTTCAGCCAGAGACCTTACCTCTTGCTTCTCCCTCCATTTCAGCTGGGTTCTCTTATTCCAGTCTGCCCATCTCAGAAGCTGTCAGGAGCCCTCAGAGAAAAAGAGCCATCGAGGGTCCTTGCACACTTTCGAGCCGAGCACGGAATCCCCCGAGGAGGATCTTTGCTCTCAGCCTTCCTGTCCCAGGAGCCGCTGGCAGGAGCGCCCAGGACCCCTCAAGGCACCGAGCAGCGGCCGCCCCGTCTGGGAGAGGGAGAGATTCAGAGTGCATTGGAGCCCCAGGGGACTACAAATGCCTTCCAGCCCAAGGTGCATGCAGGGGGGCAGTCTGCCCCTCCTTTGGGGCTTATTGCTACTCCTGGGGGGGGGCTCGCCTCTGGGAGCCTTGGTCCTGCGGCCTGTGGAAGGCACAGGCGGGTAGGGGAACGGGCGGCTGCCCTGGGGGCGGCTGCGGCTGTGCTTCTCAACTGACTCTTCCTTGGGAAAGGCGGGCGCCCTCCTTGTCTGCTGCTGTAGGCGTAGACCAAGTGGATCAGGTCTCTCTCCTCCCCAGGGCTGGCAGGCTTTCCGCACCGCTGCGGAGGCAGGGCTCCGTCCTCACCGCCCGTGGGCACCCTCTGGCATGCCTACCCACCCACAGAAGAAATGGCCCTCGGGCTGATGCGTACCCCCTCTTCGCTCTTCCTGGATATCGTGTCTCCACAGAAGCACACCGTGCTCCCTACCCTCCATCGTCCTCGACAACCGACCTCCGCCTCGGCCAAATCCCTGGCCTTGTCCGCGTGCTGTACCCGGGTTCGTCCACACGGGTTTTCCTGCAAGCTCCCTCTGCCCTTTAGGACCCTAAGCTCTGTCTCCTTCAGAGAACACTGGGTTTTGGGTCCAGAATCCTGGGCTAAAGACTTTCTCTCAAGCGAGAAAAGAGCTTGTTCGTGGTGATCCCAGTATCCCCAGGCACTTGGGACACTGGACTTGGGCTCTCGCCTAGGTGGTGGACACCTTGCTTCTCTCTTTGCTGCCCCCTCTGGGGGACAGGCTTCCTTTCTCTGCCTGTCAGCCGCTGGGGACGGAGGGGAGCTCTGTAGTTCCACACTGAGGTGACTTGCCCAGCCACATGCCGTGGCCCCACGTGCGCTTCGCAGAGCCACGTCAGCCTCCTCCAGAGGCCCTGCCTGCCTTCCTCAGGGGTCCCATACCCTCGCAGCACCCCATCTTCCTCCCAAAACTGGCTACATCCCAGAGTTCTGAGAAATCCGCTTTCCAAGCAAGGCCCCTGGGCCCTCGTGTCCTGGGCCGGAGGCCAGGTTCTTGTTGGTTTCCAGCTCTCGATACAGCGTGAGGGGAAAGGGGCTGGCCAGCAACACAGAACGGAGTGACATGGAAGAAGGGGGCTTTGGGAAGGACACCTGACCCCCTCCCCTGCTCATCTGCTCCCCCAGATCATGAGTTGCTCTTTCCAAGTAAACGTGTCTCATGCAGTAAGTCCTCCTGTGTCTTCTCCTCTGGCCCTGACCTTGACGGGAGACCTGCTCTCGTGCCTCCTGGACCCCTTACTACCCTCAGCTTGAGCACCGATGACAGAATCACTGGCGTCTCCTCAAAGGACACTCAGCAGCGGGAACCCTCTTTTGCCAGGAGCCGGCCCTGGTCCAACAGGGTCTCGAAGCTGGGAAACCCGCTCCCGCTGTCCCAGCAGCAATGTCACTGTCAGTTGTAAACCAGCCAGTTGGGGATCACCCTCTTGCTCCCCTTCTGTGGACTTCCTAGGAAGGAAATTCCAGGATTTCAGACTCTTGGGGCCCCCAGTCCCTGAGTTCAATGTCAGTTCAATGTTCAGTTAGGCACCTGGCAGCTGGACTTCTAAGAGTTCACGCTTCTGCCAAAATGGCAGGGCTCTTATGGATGGGTCCAATCCATTCTCTGACCCCATGAAATGGCCACTCTCTCCATTCAGTCTGGACGTGGGTGGGTAAGCTGTGCCATGCTCCCCCCACCCACACACACACACCCCTCAGCACCCTCCCCTGGACGAGGCAGGAAAGCGACGAGGCACAGGTGTAGAAGGAAGACCTGGAGGAAGAGGAGGCCAGTGGCCTCCTGCTGAGTCTTGCTTAGGGCTCTGGGTGTAGGTGGTCCGGCTCAGAGGGAGCTTGCCCTCCTGTGGAGGAAACAGCTGGAATTCACAGGAACTCTGTGAGCCCTAAGTTTCCTCAAGTGTAGCAAAATGACCTGGGACTCTATGACCCCCAAGTGCCCTTCTGCGGCAGACAGAGTAATGCCTCCCCCCAGAAGCCCTCCATGCCTCACTCCCCAGAACTTGTGAATATGTTATGTTACATGGGAAGAGGGAATCAAAGTTGTAGATGGAATTTAGGCTGCTAAACAGGTAATCTCGAGGTGAGGAAGTTATCCTTTTTTTTTTTTTTAAAAGATTTTATTTATTTGTTTGCCAGAAAGAGAGACAGCCAGCAAGAGAGAGAACACAAGCAGGGGGAGTGGGAGAGGAAGAAGCAGGCTCCCAGCAGAGGAGCCTGATATGGGGCTGGATCCCAGAATGCCGGGATGACGCCCTGAGCCAAAGGCAGACGCTTAACCATTAAGCCACCCAGGCGCCCCGGGGGAGCTATCCTTGATTATCCAGTTGACCCTAGTGTAATCTCAAGGGTCCTTATAAGTGAAAGAGGGAGGCAGGCGGGTCAGAGATTTGCAGATGCTGGCTTTGAAGATGGAGGAAGGGACCAGGAGCCAAAGGATGTAGGCAGCCTCTAGAAATGGGAAAAGGCAAGAAAACTAGTCTCCTCTAGAGCCTCCCAAAGGAGCAGAGCTTGCCGACACCTAGATTTTAGCCCAGGGTGACCCATTTTGAGCTTCTGACTTCCAGAACAGTTAAGATGGTTAAGACTGTGTTGTTTTAACTCACTCATCTTGGTGTAATTTGTTACAGCAGCTATAGGAAGCTAATTCACCCTCGGTCCCTAACATCCATGCCACAATTTCGCATTGGCTTTACCCTTTCCACCAGACTTCTGTCTCCTCTGTCTCTAAGTCCTGGAACCCCAGGTACCCACACCACTAGGCGTCAGAATCTCAGTCCTGCTGCAACCTATCAAACATGCATATGCTCTGAAGAAAAACAGAGGAATATAATTTATAGAGGACCTTGCTGTTTTTTAAAACACTTCATTAAAAAAAAAATTTTTTTTGTTTTATCAGAGTGTTTTTATGTGCCAATTACCGAGCTGGTACCTGCAGAACCACAGCCAAACGGACATCATCCTTTCCCTCAAGGAATTCACTGTCTAGTTGGAAAAAGAAACACAGAAACAACGACCTCGAATCCTTGGATGTTTCAGAAGTAAGACTAGAGTTGGACCTGCCCAGCCCCCACCGATGGAAAGGGTTATTGGCAGGAGAGCGATATTAACGGACCACATCTGCTTCAAGCCCCCAGCATAGAGCAATGGCGCCAGGCTACGCTGCTGTGGACGGTGCCTCGGGATGCGCATTTTTTTTTAATCTAATGAATAATTCTGAGTCACAGCCAGGACACTAAGCCACTGAAAGATCTTTTCAGGGTTTACATTGTGTCAAATGTTCTTTATACTTTTATCAGAGGTGGATGGCAAATTCCAGTATCAGGGAGCAGCTGCTTAACAGCAGAATCATGAACAATGCATCCTTTTCCTCTGGTCCCCTCTCTCCCTCTTCCTGATTCTCAAAACATTTCAAACTCATGGATATTCTTTATGTATATGGACAGGAATAATTCAAACTTGTGTCGTTTCTTTTTGTTTGGTTGGGGTTTTTTGTTTTGCTTGAACCTGAGCAAAAATTGCCTTTAGGACCTGGAAACAAATACGTTGCACAGAATACTTAACTGACAAAGGAAATTTGACTAAATCCATCCCCTCTGGAGAAGGGTGGCTGCCGAAATGGCCAAATCGGCAATTTGTCAGGAAGAAAGCTGACAAACCTTTTAGACGGGATGTCTGAGAAACTATAATTGCTTAACGGAGTCAAGGGTTTACTGCTTTTACAATAAGATAGATATTTTTTGAACCCAGCCAGGTGAAATCATGCCTGCAGAGTTATGGGTCAACAGAGCAAGGAGCAGAGAGCTACCATCGCAAGCTGTCCATAAACACTTCCATGGGCAGGCACTCTTCCTCACGTACTTTCTTTAGCCTCAGTTTCTCAAACCTACAACATGAAGGAGTATTGCCAAGACCCAGCAAGAAAGGGCCCTGGTGACTTCAAAGATTTTAATGTGAGAAACAACCTGGTACCTGAAAGACAGATTGTCAGAGGGCTCAGCCTGCCGCCCACACCTTAAGCAACTGCCCAGAGCTCTTTCTCCGAATCTTGACACCTCCGCTCTGTTCTTTTTTGAGCAGACCACTTCTTGATCCCCAGGGACAACAGCTATGTGGCTTTGATGCGACGGAGGCAGAAGGAGAGGGAAAAGACGGAGCACGGGAGGCAAGAAAGGTTAGAGGAAACCTGCTTCCAAATGAGCTACGTTCCTCGTGTGTCTCCAGAGACCCAGTGCTTTGGAAGAGGGTTTGAAGAGCCCGTGGCCAATGGTCAATCAGTGCCCCTTAGAAGGGGCTGGAAAAAGACACTAGTATCCATCTTTGGGGTGAAAACTTCCTTGTTACTTTCAAGTTTTCAGAGCATCTGTGAAATCTGATGGTGAAAGGGGTTGGAGCCCACCCTCGTCATTGCATTCTAGGTCTCCTTTCTACCTTGCTCCCCAGACCTCCCCCACCAAGCCACCTCACCCACCAACTAACTGTCCATCAGGGAGGCTGGGGGAAGGGACTGTCTAGATATCGCTGCAGCTCTTCCCGCTGAGCCCAGTGCCCCTCGGCACCCAGCCCCGGGGATCTGCTTCTCCTGCAGCCGTTCTGCCTGGACCCTCTTCCTTTGAAAGACCACTGCCCTCGACTCTCAAAGCAGCAGCCATTCTCTCCTTCCCCTCACTGTACCTCAGCACAGAACTCTCTATTCGCGTCAGACCGTTTTGGGGCAACAGGTGTGGAGTTCATGCATTGAACCATGAGCATCCCAGTCACTTGGGGTCTAAATCCCTTGCGTGCTCACAGCGGCGGCACCCACAGTCATCTGCCAAGAAGCCACAAGACTCAACACATCATTTTCAAATCCAAGGACCCAATGAAGTATGAGACACAGACTCATCTTTGCTTAAAAAATGCCGCTCTGGCAGAGAGTATCATCGCTCCACACTGAGGAGTGGTGAAGAGTGGGGGGGGGGGGGACGTCAAGTCACGCTGCGGGCAGAGCTGAGCCAGTGACCTCGGCTGGCTAGCCATGTTCTCATCCGAGGAGAAAGGTATGACACGACGTGGATGTTTGAGAAGGAGAACATCTGGGCGAGGGACAGAGGCCTGAGTGGGAGGCGAGAGCCCTCCCAGCAGGTGCCACACCATCCAAGACCTTTCAAGGGGGACTGAAGAGTGTGTGTAGAGGAGTGGAGAAAAGGAACGTGAGAAAGATCACTGGGACCAGACTAGGGGGCATCATCGAAAGCTGAGCTAAGGAGATAGGACTTTACTCTGTTGGCAGTGGGAAGTCACCGAAGGTTCCGGAGTGAGGTTTGGGTGCTCCTGCCAAGCGCAGGTGGAGAAAAAGGGCTCTGACAAGCTGCGTGGAATGGATTGGTGAATGGAAAGGTCTGAAGAATGAGAGCCCGTGGTGGGTTGACGGGTGACCTTCAAAAATCCATGGCCACCCGGAACCTCAGAATGTGACCTTATTTGGAAATAGGGTCTTTGCAAATGTAATGAGTTAAGATGAGATCATACTGGATGGGGGTGGGCCCTGAATCCAGTGACTTTCGTCCTTATAAGAGGAGGAGAGGACACCTAAAGACACATACAGAGAGGAAAACACCATATGAAGACAGAGGCAGAGACTGGAGTGATGTATCCACAAGCCAAGGAAAGCCAATGGTGGCTGGCAGCTACCAGAAGCAAGGAGAGGGGCACGGAACCGACTCTCCCTCAGAGCCTCCGGAAGGAACCGGCCCTGCTGACACCCTGATTTCTGACTTCTGACTTACAGAACTGTGAGACAATACATTTCTGTTGTTTTAAGCCACTCAATTTGTGCTAATTGGTTACAGCAGCCCTGAAACTCTCGATGCAGAGACCAATACAGAAACTAGCTGGAGTGCAGGCTCTGGAAATGGTGCCTAAGACAAAAAACAAAAAAACCCCAGTATTTGAAAAGAATTATCCATGAGAATAACTGGGGAACGAGCGAGCTGTAGCAGCAAGGTACGACTCCAAGTTCACAGGGAGCGAGGACTCCCGTTTCAAACTCCGCCAGCTCTCTGGGGTGTCAATTTCAAGGAAGCTCACAGTCCTTGAAGGTGCTCCGGGGGGCCTGGAGTTAAATGTGGCCTCAAAAACTTGGGAGCCAAGCTGGACGCCAGGCAGGGCAACTGCCAGCAAGCCTAACCCGGAGACAAGTAACTACATACTGTAAACCAAATTATCTTATTTCTTTGTTTCTCTTTGGGGGGGGGGGGAACACACACTAAATAGTCTGGAGAGTAGCTTGGCATCTGCAGTGTGCAAAAAAAAAAAAAAAAAAAACCCGAAGAGAAGCAGCTCCCTTCGGGGGGCAGCATGGTAGAAGCAGGGGCTTTTCAGAGAAGGGTAAATGCAGAAGGAAATCCACCCTCACCAGACATTCAGGCTCCCCCTCCAGTGATGGCTTTGCAAGGCTGGGAATGGGTGAATGAGGGAGCGGCAGGCTTCCTGATTGTTCACTCTACCCGCGTGTGAATTGCAAGCAACCCTTAGCCTCCCTTCCCCGATCAGGAATCATGCAGCCCTGCATCTGAGGGCCCAAGCACACACACTCTCCACCCCAAGGCCTAGGTCAGGGGCAAAGTCTAGGGAGAGGTGGATTGTGCTTACTCAAGAGCATTCACCAACCCCCCCACCCCTGTGCTGTTCCTGGAACCCCTCCCAGTGTACCCAGATGCTATCAGTAAGGAACCCACGGTATTGCCTCTTAAAAGAAGGAGAACAACCACACAGAAGGCCAACCCATGCACCAGATGTCCCCGGACCTCGCCTACAGGTGTTTCCAGTTCTCTCAAGGCTCTCCCGATCCCTGCGGTCAGGGGGTTTCTGAAAATGAAGAAGGGCCTGGCCCCCGGGCTTGGTGCTCACAGACGATGCAGCCACCTCACGCCTCGACTCAGTCCTCTCTGTCCTCCAGCCAGGTCAGCCCTTCCCGAGCTCAGGACTGCCCTCTCGAGACACCTGGCCCCCAATTGTCCCCCATAGTGCCATTTGTTTCTCCTAAGATGCAGCTTCCAGCGACGGTGGGGGGCTCTCGTGTGCACCTCTCCCCCCACTGAGTTGGCGCGGGGGGAGGAAGTGAGTGTTAGTAACACAGGGGGAGGGTCAGGTGGAGAAAGAAATGCTCTCATGCTCTATGGCGGGACCACCAAAGGACATCGATTTCCTCGGAGGTAAAACCTGGTATTGCACAAGTTTTCTGTTGCTGTTCTACCTTCTGACCCAGAAATTCCACTTTTAGAAACGTAGTCTAAGAAAATAAGGTATGTATGCAAAGATTTAGGTAGAAGAATAATCATAGCTTTATGCACGATAGCAAAACGAAACTAAGTAACGTCCAAATAATATGTAAGACGAGCAGTTTAAATAAACGTGGGAACATGCAAGCATTGGAATAGTGTCCAGTCACCAAACTGGACGTACTGAGGTTATACCAGTTGCCAGGATACCAGGGTGAACTGGGTAGCTCAGGGACAGGCAATAAAAGGCAGCTTTTCACTGTATCTTGTTTTGCATCTGTCAGGTTTTGAACCATTTGGACCATTAGGCAGATAGGCAGATAAAATTTTAAAGGATGTTTTGGAAGAAAAGTAGCTCGGACAGAGGAGAGTATTCAAGAAATAGTAAGAGGGTATGTTGCAAAACAGAAATGTGCTGCATGAGACCATTTCTGTAAAAAACGACAACAAAAAAGTCCAAGGTTTAACAGTATACATTGCCAGTGGATGGAATTACAGGTGATTTTTATTTATTTTTGTTTTTATTTTTATTTTTTTGCTTCCTTATACGGATTTCCTAGCTTTTCTACAAGGAACGTGCAGTGTGTGGGGGGACGAGGCAAGCAATGAATTTTTAATTTTGAAAAATACTTCCACCGTGAGTCTTGCACTCTCTCTCCTTCCTGTCATGGCCAAACTGCTAGAAAGAATAGAGAGACTTGCTGTCTTCTATCGCCTCACCCCTCCCCTGACCCAACTCTACCCAAAAAACGGCCTTCTCCCTCCTTCCCTTGCTCTCCTGAAATCTGGCTTCTGCTCGCCGCAGCTCTCCCCCACAAACACTCCGGCAGATGCCCCGCGCCTCGATGGCCAACTCCTCTGGGTGTGCTCGGCCCTCCTCTCACGGGCCTCTGTGCTGTGCTTGTGTTCAGTGGATTGGACGTTAATTTAGTAGCTACGGTGTGTCAGACACAGTGTGAGGCAGGCACTGTAGGGAGATAGCAGCCCTGAAGGCTCAGGTCGCTATCCCCAGAGTTCCTGCACTGGCTGGTGAGACAGAACATCGGAGTGGGCCTGCGAGCCCACCTTGCCCTCTGGATTCTCTACCAAGCTCTCCTCTACCTGATCCCAGCCCCCTGCACCCCCTCTGGCTCCTCGGCCTGTGTCTTACACGTCTGTCCCCGGGGATCTCTCCTCTCCCCTGCTCTACTCCCCCTGATGCCCAACATCAGCCTGGCCCCGCCACATTCCTGTCTATCCCTGAGAGCAGAAGACACCTTGTCACAGTCGCCCCACCTCCCAACTCTGTTCCTTTCTTAGTCTTCTCCCCAGGGCCACCCCTACATATACAGTTACCAATCCCCTCCTGCCAAGCCCTACCCCCGCCCCTCACTTAGGGCTTCGTCGGACGCCCTGTCCACTGCCAAGGCCAGCCCTCCTGCCCTCACTGGGATCTGTCCCTGCAAGCTGCAGCCAGAGAGTTTCATCCAAAACACCTACTGGACCCCCTCGCTCCCTGCTGCTCCACACCCACCTCCCACTTGTTCCCTCGATACTCAGGTCCCCAATTTCTCCACCCTTGCTCTGTCACACCTCTGTGACTTGCCCAAGCTGGGCATGCCACCATCCCTTGGATTCGCTCACAACCCACTCCCGGCCTGGCTACGCGTCCTTTCTTCATCAGGACCCAGCTCAGGTTCCCTCTGTTTCAGAACCCTCTCAGGAAACCTGGACCTGGATGGGCACCCCTCCTCTGTGGCTCTGTTACAATCAGAGCAGAGCGCTACTTTCGTTATGGGATTGTGACTCATGCATTTGTGCTTTTCTCCCAAATCAACAGTCAGCCCGTCCGGGACGGCCAGTGAATAATCACTGTATTCTCAGTTCTGAGCACAATGCCTGGCCCTGGTAGGCATGGCATGGGACAAACTGGCGGCCGCTATCATCACAGAAGGAAACCAGCAGTAGGCTGGCGTCAATGGTGGAGAGCTCTTTCCTAGCTGTGAAAGCACCGCGGGCCCAAGGAGAAACCATTCGTAGACGTTCCTTTGCCCGTGTTATAACAGAGATTACCCAGAAGCCCAGTGATGAGTCCCCGACCACAGGATCCCAGGAGAAGGGGGCCCTGTGTCCCAGACACTGCTCAGGTGTGCCCCTTTCCCTGATGTTCATCCCAGCCCAGCAAGGAGACCCACCCTGCCCAGGCCAGGCCAGCCTCAGGGCTCCGCTCCCCTGCCCAGGGGCACAGCATTGGTCTGAAGGCCTTTGTCCCCCAGGAGAGTGGGGCCCTAGGCCATCCAGCCGGAGGCTCCCCCCACCCAAAGGCACCCATACCTAATATGGAGGTGAAGGGGAGCGGAGCGCCAGAGGTCCACGCGTTCTGAATGTCACTCACAAAGGACCTCAAACCATAGACGGTGAACCTTCTCTCCAAACATGAGGGTCTATCTAACCATTGTATTTTTAGGAGTGTTTTAGACGCATTTTTTGTGAAGTATTTAGATAGAATATACCACCTACAATTTTTTGTACCAATTTTTGGCATTTTATTTCTTCTTCTTTTTCCAAATATTCAAGGTACTCAAAACGTGGAAAAGACCAAGCTTCTGTCTCTCTCCTAAATGCTCTCTTGGTACTGACACACAGGGTAGGTGGCAACTGTGAGGAGTCCGTGTGTCCAAGGCAACACCTGCCCCTTCCCAGTCCCTGCCCCCAGCCCCTGCACACACTTGGTGAGTCACAGGGACAACCCGACAAGCAGCCTGGGGAAGCAGGGCCCCCAAGTTGGGGGGGTGGGGAGAAGGGAACACCTCCACCCTGGAGATACTGGTTCCTCTGTTGCCTTGAGAAGGGGAAAGCGTTATTAAATCAGCCCATAAATCCCCATACAGCCCTGCCCCATCACTGGGCTGGACACATTCAAATGGTCACCTGCCTGGAAAGATGCAAGAGCCCAGGGGGGTCTCACGAGGAGGGCCATACAAGGAGGCCAAAGTCCCCCAGGCCACGGACCTCCTCTGCTGGCCTCTGCTGGGCCTGCTACATCGAGTTTTTCTTCAGCTATGGCAGAGAGAGCCCCCGGAAAATGAGCGGGCAGTGACGAGATGGTGCTGTAGGCAGCCTCGACTGGCCCCGACCCCGTGCGGGGAATCAAGTTCATAACTGCCTCATCACAACTTCACGGGGCATGTCCAGCTGGGTCGCTGGACACAAAGGTCTGGACCGCCTCCTTCAGACGTGAGAGTCCAGTCCACCCAGCGGCAGAACCGGGCCCCCAACTGCTGAGAATGTTAGCAAGGGAGAGTTCCAACGGCAGTTGAAGGCAACGGTCAAGTGAAGCCCCAGGAAGGCAGAATGCACAGTCCCAGGAAGGATGCAAAGGGGGACAGGCCACTTCGCAGCCTGCAGGGGAATGTGGATGGGAGGGAGGAAGGAGTAGGCAGAGAGATCCAGCTGGCACCTGCCGCAGGGAACCCATTACGAGGTCCAGAAAGAGAAGGCGCGGGCACCGCCATCAGAGGGCTTAAAGGCGAGTCCTGCCAACCTCTGTCGTGTCCGTTTGACACAGTGAGCCACTGTGCTAACTGGCTTTTTCTCTGCCCGAGAGGCAGCCGTCCCGGCTGGGCGCTATGAAGGAGGAGCCAGCTCATGCCAAGCACACCACCATTTTACGGAAACAAATCCACAATGTCCAGTGCAAAGGAGCTGGCCAGTGATAAAACGGAGCAGGGGATACATGGAAGAGGTGTCTGCGAGCGGGCATGTGGTCACGTGTCCCATCAGATTGTGTCCACGTGGATGCTGCGCTAAACCCATAAAGGGTGGCCAAACATTCTCGGTTCAAGGTGCCCTTAGCGTCTCAGTGATACTCTGCAGGGCCCCCAAGCTTAAAGGTACACCCGATGGTTCCATTTAGGTAGTTAGGTCCAAACAACTCCACAGCGTGGCATCTGGCGAATGTCCCTGTGTTCACTTGGCAAGTTTTAAAATAGCTTGTGATGCGCTCGTGAGCTTGCTGCAGTGCCCTGGGGACAGAATTTGGGGCCCAGGGACACAAAGCATTGATGAAGAATCCCGGTTGAGCCCTTCCGTACTCACCACCTACTACCAGAGGGAAAGACGGCAGGCATGCATAGTCCCTCGCCTAGCTTGTTAAAGCCTACTTGGTAAAAGGCCACCGTGTTACCCACGTGGTTTCTGAGTGAGTCTCCTTTCTCCAACCACCTCCTATGGGATCCTTTGCCCGTAAGGAATAGTTTCGTGGACTCAAGCCCACGAGGCAGCTGAAGGATGCTCCCAAGGGCTCTCAGAAAGTGTTTCCCACTCACACAGAAGTTCGAGCCGCAAAGCGCGTACCCCATGTTAAAGCAACAGTAGCCGTGAAATCCCACTTCAGACGGTTGGACTCTTGATCTCATCCCAGTTAGCGTGGCCATTCCAGTCCATGACTCTGTTTCCTCGCTTCCCCAGGCAAGCTTGGAGTCATCTAGAGGGTGGAGGTACTGGCCTCCATCGTCCTCGAATTCCCCCCACCCCGGGCACAGCGCCAGCCGACACGAGCGCTCCGAAGTGCTTGTGGAAATAGTCGTGGGACACGGCCACCCCTGGGCAGCCACTGCCACCTCGGGGTGTCCCCAGGAATGGTAGAAATGACATTAATGAGCTAAACGCCTCACAGACAGCTTGTGCTGCCTCTCATGAGCTCAGTAATGAATCCAAGGCAGGGGGGATCCTTCCTTGTTACTCCCAAATAGGAGAAAACAGAAATTGCCTTCGGTTCAGGCCCCAGCCGGGGAAGTAGCATAGACTAGACCGGACACCCAAACCCAGGCCTCCTCGTAGTGCAGAGAATCTCTCCTCTCTTCAAGGGGTGTTGAATGCCCAGGACATAGGTAGTCCTGGGAAGCAGGGAGGAGTGCATGAGGGAACAAGGGAGGAGGGGGGAAAGGAGGGAAGGTTCTCTCTCAGTGGGGAAATGCAAGGGGTTTTGATGGAAGCCAAGAGCAGCACACGCTGTATCTAAGCTTCAAAAGCCAGAGCTCTCATTTCGCACTGGAATCCCAATTTTAGTCATTCTTGCATGCTGCCCACACGCCGGGGACTGACGCCTCGGACTGACCACTCTTTCTCGTCTCCACAGTGATTCACAAGCACAAATAATTCTGCAGTCATTGGTAAAATCATCCCAACTAAATCAAGCATGTGGGATATATTCAGGGCAGTGTACTACGTACTACAGAATTTTTCCCTTAGTAAAACATGCTATCTCTTTGTGTACCTTCCCCACCACCCTGATTCAGGGATGCCCCACCCAGGGCACCCTCCCAGCCCCGGCACCGTCACCACCAGCAACCACACAGGAGCACCACGTGTGCACGCATGCACACACACAAACACACACATTCAAATTCTTTCTCCTCTCTCTCAGCATCCTGGGTGCCAGTCTCTAATCCTTAGTTAATTTGTGCAGCATTCCTGCTGTGGATGAGCAAAGGCTTACACAGTTTTCTCTTTCTGCAATGTGGCTCGCTGCCAGCAGAGGCAACAGCTTTCGGTGAGGAGCTGGGAGGGACCCGTTCCCTCCCCAGACCCTCGAGCTCTGGCGAAGGGTCTCCCCACGGGGCCCTTCGAGACTGATCTGCCAGGACAAGGGTCTCCAGCCCCGGCACCTCCCACTCTTCGGGCAGATCTTGGATTTCATGCTCTTAGCTCAGACATGTGCTTGTCCCTGCCTGTCCCCTTCACTCCAATAGCAGCAGGACCCGGAGGGCTGCTGACACTTGCCCACAAACTCCTGATTTCCCATTCTGCCTCACCACTACCCAGCTCTCCCTAGTTCTTCCCAGTTCTTCCGGGCTCTCTTTTTCCAGTCCGTACATCTCAGAAGCTACCGTGAATGCTGCAGTGATGGAGAGCTGTGGCATTTGGACAGCTAGAGGTATACTCCGAGGCCTCTAAAGGAGGCTTCCCATCTCAATCCAGCTCGTCCAGTGGCCCCCACATGTCATCGCTCCAAGGAGAGACGGCACCGCGCAAGGTGGTCACGTAATCCCAGGCTGTCGGGTCCATGAGGCCAAAATGGGCTCCGAGCCTTGGCCTCGGTCTCTTTCCGCACCATATCAGGGTCTACTCCTGGGCCCAACCGTGACGTCGTAGTCTAGGCCAATGTTCTTCCATTTTTTTTACCCCCAAAACCATGGAAATAAATTCGTTTTTCACCTCCACCCAGTACAGATATTTAGATATAGTACAGACAGAGATCTGTGTATGGAGAGATGTACCTACAATTGGAAAAAAAGAAAACCCCACTTAACCTTTTCCATCAACGATATACTGAGGCTTTTGTTTTTAATCTCTTGTTTTAAAGTGCTGGCTATAAACCACTAAATTGATTTCACAACCCACTAATGGTCTGCAACCCACAGGATGAAAAACACTGCTGTGTAAGCTAGGTGATGTGTCTTACTCAGGTTGCGCCCTGACAACCTTTCGTTCTCAAGGGATACCAAGGAAAGTTCCAGATCTGAACTGATCCGAGAGCCACCACCACCCTCCACCGCCCCCCCACCCCACCGCCGTCCCCAGGGAGGCTGGGAGGCGTCTGGCTGCTCTGTGGTCTAGGGAGCCGGACTCCCAGCAAAGTCTCCGGGAGGCCAGGCTGAGCGTGGGAGCGCTCGGCCCACATCCCTCTCCGTGGCTGTCTTCCCTGAACCTCTCCACCGGCCTCTCTTCCTGATGTTTGACTTAGCGGCGTACCCGCTGCTCTGGTGAGAGGGGAATGGGCAGGGAGAGGTGGGAGCGAGGTGGAGGAAGGGAAGGCGCCACCCCACCCCTAGGACCCCAGTCTTCCCACCAGGCAGAGGACCCCCATCTGTCAGATCCCAACCCCTTTTCCGCACCCAGACAAGCCCCTCCCTAACAGAAGCCATCGCTGACCCTGAGTCCAGAGGAGGGCGGCTTGTCACCCACACCCGGAATGGCTGGGGTCTGAGGACCTCTGTGAACGGTGTTCGGTTCCAGCTTGAGGAGGGTGAGAGCTTGGGAATCACTCCATAGACTCTTTTAGTTTTGACAGAAGAAATTTGCCATCTTCTGGCCCTCCCCACATCGCCACTGGCCCCTGGGTGGGCAGAGTGGGAGCCCCCGCTCCTGACCCATATCTGCACCCCCACACTTTTTCCCCATTCCTCCCTGGACGGTGAGGCTCGCTCTGTGTTGCTCCAAGGCGTCCCGTCCCCTGAAAGCGGTAGTATCTGGTGTGTCCATGATACGATTTCCAGCCCCCCCCCCTTCTTCAACAGCGATTTCTGCCCAAGCCACACTGGGGCTGGGGCAGTGTTGGCATTCCCTGTTGATGGGTATAGAGAGGTTCCCCTTTTTCCTCAAGAACAGAAGGAGCCACCTCCAGACTCTTCTTTCCCTGCTTCCTTTCTCCCTGCTCCTTTCATCTCAGCCTGGGCTTCTTCCAGTCCACACTGGACATCGGTGGGGAGCCAACGGGTGCACCTCTCTAAATGCTCGTTGCAATCCCCCAGACCCAGCCCTGGGGCTCAGGGGAAATGGGAGCCCACGAGCCAGGACAGCCAGCAGGCACCGTCTTCAGACCCACTGGTCAAGGCTGAGGCCTCACAACCCTAACAGCCAATCCATGCCCTCAAGGAATTTACAGTGTCTTTAGGGAGACAGATGGACAAACAGAGGCAATCACAGAAGGCGGCAGGAGAGAAAGAATCCATTCCTAAGACACCTAAAGAAGTCGGGTGACTGCAGAGGCGGGGTTCAGCTGAAATCTGGTGAAATTTGAAGTTTAGGAGAGAGGAGGCGGGGGGGGGTGCAAAAAGTGCTCAGAAACAATGGAGGCAACATTTGGACAGGGAGGGAGGGTGTCTGCAGAAGAAGGAAAACAAAGCAAATCAAGTTAGAGAGTTTGGACTTTAATCTGTGGGCAATGGGAAGCTGTTGAAGGTTTTGCGAGCCTAACGGGGATGGTACCGCGTGGCGGCTGGGGAGAATCACTTGTCAGTGGTGCATGGAAAGGACTGGAAGGGTTGAGCCCGGAGACTGGGAGACCAGTGGGGAGCCTGTGTGCAAGCTCGGGTGCCTGGCAGCCAGGACTGGAGCTCATCCAGAGGCTGAGGGCACGCATGAGTTGATGAACGACAATGTGAAGGCGCGGGTGAGTGGCAACTGACATGATTTTGTTGACTGTGCTGGGGTCAAAGGTGACATCGAGGTTTCTGGTTTGAAAGAACTGGGTGCCGTGACACAATGGGGGATCGGCCGTGACCGGGGAGCATTGTCAAAGAGCTCATTTGCAGTAGGGTTATATGGAAACGCTACATCCTCGATGCACGACAGTAATCCCAGCAGAAGGATGAGTCAGATCGTGTCCTCACTTCCTCCCTCTCGACTCTTCCTCCACCCCTCACCCGCATCTCTTCGGGCATCAAAGAATGTTTTCCTGGGACCTGGGCCATTCCGGCCCTAAGCAATCCTGGCGTTTCTCAGTTGGTAGATTTGCGACCAGCTGCCCCACCTCCCACCTGACCCAAGCAGAGCTGGGGCCGTGCCTCCCACGTCACAGGGCCTGGCAGTTCACAGAGGACAGCTGGTGGGCTGCCTGGAGACCCCGGTGCCCCTGAACTGACTTGTCCTTGGGAAACAATCGTGCCACTTCTCTCTCCAATGGCTCAGTAGAGGGGCCAAGAGCCCCGCTGCTTCCGCTTCTTGTGATTCAGGCCTTCGTTGTTGACTGTAGGTTGCAAGAGTGACGGGGAATCTCTGCAGAAAAGGTGCTACGCCAGGAACAAGGCTGACCCTACTTCCCCACGGTCTGATCATCCAGCTACCCCTGCTCCCCTGCCATGCACACAGCCAAGTCTACTTTGCCCAGACATCAGGGCCACCTCTCCTGATGCCCAAGTCTGGCCGTTTTCCCTGAAGTGCCATTTCTATTCATACTTGATGGCTACAGGAAGGCCCTGTTCCTCTCTCCTCTTTGATACTGTCCAATCTTCCCAAGGCCCTCAGCCTCTGCCTCTGGAATAGCTTCCCTGGTCCTCCTACGTGGGGGATGGGTGGGGAGGCCGTCTTTGCGGCAGTCAGCAAGGGTGGAAGCAGGTAGGGGTTGCTCTGGGAGACGATCTGAGAGAAGGCCAACCTGACCTCTGCGGGCTTTTTCCCCAGTCCAGGGCTTGCTCTCTGGAGGGTGAGGTGTTCTGGAGTAAGCCCTCCTGTGTCTTCCCCTCTGCACTTTGGTCTTAATGGTGGGCCTCATGCTACCAAAAATGAGCTGCCCCTGCTGACTCTGGGTCTCAAGGTCCCTTGTGCCTGGGCCCTCAGAGGCAAAACCTTCTTTGGCCCCAAGTCATGAAAGCCTTTGTAGGCTATGAATTATTGGTCCCAGGGATCTGCCCCTGAAGGCTACACCTGGCGTGGAGGCACACTGGGCCCAGCCTCAGAATGGCCTGTGCAAAGCCAAGGAAATGCACAGGGGCTCCCCCATTGCCCCCACCCCAGGCCACAGTTGCTTCTGATGTAAAATGAGGTCTTTGAACTTGGGGGACAGGACGAGGCCCTCAAGCGCTAGCAGTCCATGGTTTTCTGAACTGCTTTTTTCTTCACCCCACGACTCAGTCTTCCCTAACTCCTACACGTCAGGGACAGAGACAGAAGTCCACGCGCAGCGGCCCAGGGGTTAGATCGTGATTGTATTTAACATTTGCCTGAATAGAAGAAACCAGGTGACAGCACTAGAAGGACTCCCTCTCTGAAGGCACTTTCGTCTCCGATGCATTTGATCCAATGCATTTGGTGGGTACAGGGTACCAGCCGTGGGGACACAAAAGGACCAAAAGAAAGACCCCTCCTCCAGACGCCCGAGGCTCAGTAGGAGAAACAAACGACAATTTAAACAATGTAGTCTTTCCTCGTGGGTCCGAGCCAGGTCCAAGGACCTGCCTTGTCCCAGTCAGTGTGGAAGGACAGCCTTCCGAGCCCAGCAGTGGAGAGCCGTTCAGCCCCAACACCCTTTTAGCTTCTACCTGATGCTTTGGCACTTCGCTTTTTCTAGTTCGCAAGTGATTAGGATCTTTGAGATTAAGAAACTTTTATAAATTTGGCTGATGTACACCAATTCTTCCTTCCTGGCACCGAGTCCCCAGGCCCGTGTCCTGATGGGTTCGAACACCTTGGAGCCCCGGCTCTGAATGAGACGGGAGGCCTTGGAGTATGGGCAATGGGGCTCTTGGCACCAGGAAAATGGAGGGATGGCTGAGAGATGGTGACAGCAACCGTCACCAGACTTCACCCCGGGACCTCCCAGGGGAGCGCCATTTTCACCTTTATTCTTTGCCCTTCTCTTCAACCAGCTTTCCTCTCAACCAGATGCCAAGCCCGCCAAACGTCCATTTGGGTGATGTTTTTAAGCCATGGCAACTGCTCCCCGCGCTTGGCCCTACGTCTCCGGGGGCCTAGGAGGCCCCACCTTTCTTTTTCTCTATCCACCTGCCCCAATCAATCACGACCAGGAAGGCCTAGAAGTATGACAGTCTGAAACTGAGGCTGGGCGGGGGGGCTTTGAAGCTGCTGTTGAGCACATGTCCCCCGACTCTAAGCAGCCCCTCAACCCAAAACAAAGTGGCCCCCAGCAGCCCCAGACACCACCTCCCCACCCTGTGCCTGAAAACCGACAGGTGGTTACATCTTCCAAAAGTTGATGTGGACACTTCAAACTCCTGTGCCTTCCTAAAGATAGAAAGTGACTAGCAGACAGACAGGATCTCTGCCCACAGGAAAGCAGGAATCTAGAGACAGACCTTAATCAAATAAGGACCCAAGTTCATACTTAAAACGCTAAGAGCTGGGAGGAAATGCCCAGGTGCTGTGAGCATAGTGAAGGTTAAAGTGGAGAACAGGCCTCTAGAAACCTGTAGTTCCCTCTTGTCCCAGCTGCACTGGACTTCCCAACACTTTACTAGTCTGATGCTGATGTTTTCTTCCCAATTTCCTTCCAAACCGTGAGCCAAAAGGGCACCTCTCCTGCAAAGACTTCCCATGTTGACTCCAGCCGGAAGCAGCCCTTAAGGTCTGAATGGTTACTGGGGCTTCCAGAGGCCAGCATCCACAGGCCCCAGGCAGGACAGACACGGCAATCACATGACAAAGAACAGCTGACAACCTTGCACACTGAAGGCTGAGCAGCTCAACTGTTACGCTGGCCTATTTGTGGCCCTTCTCTGTTGCATATCTCCACCATTTGCTTCCGAAAAGGCCAGGATGGTTTTGAGCCGGATTCCAGAAATGGATTCTGAACTCCCTTTGTGCTTGCCCCTGGAGCCTTCCTCCCCCACTCCCCAGAGGCCCTGCTGTCTTGGGTCTTTTCCCCCAAGACGCCTGAGTCCTTTGTCTCCAAGTAGAGGGTGCTCAGAAATCCCTCCAGAGACTTAAACTCCATCGTGGTGTCCCAGTTTCCGGCCCATACCACCTAGCTGCGGCCGCACACCTACTCCCAGGTGAATTTACAGCAGGAAGGCGACACTCCCTGCGGCAGATCTAAATGGACATTTGCCCCCAGGTAACCCTCAGCGAAATCCATTACGCAGCCTGTCTGGACCCCAGCCGGCTCACCTCCCAGAATGTACAAAGCTTAATAGAAATAATAGTCTTCACATCCTGCATAACACCCTTTCTCCAGAGTCCTGGAAAAACGCCTCATTGTACAGAAAAGGAGGAGGCCAGGAAGTTTGGCTTCCGGAAGTGGATCCAACAGGTGTCACTCTGGCTTGCCCTTCTCTGGCCTAATAGGATCCCCTGGGAGGACTATGTGACTTTCCATTGTCACAGGGAAAGAAAAGTAGAGTATGAAATGGCGCAGCAGTGACGATGCCCCTGGTTTAGTCCCTGAGCAGGCTGCAGACTTCTGCAAGAAAAAGTGGCCCCTCCTGGGTGTTAAATTCACTCTAGGGTGTCCCCACCTTTGAGCATGCTCATGAGCTTGCACACCCACATGTGCACTCAGTTGCTATTTCCAAAGCATGTCCAGGGTGCCTGAGTGGCTGTGTCAAGGGTTGCTTCCACCCCCCTCCACGCACCGTGCTAGAATCCCATCCTTTTCCCCAACTCACCCCCTCCTTGAGTCTTATTTATAACAAGCCTGGGCCAGGAGTCTTTTCTAGTATTTTATACCTGAGTTTGGTCCACCTTTACCCATCCCAGAAGACTTCAGGGCTTTGAGTATCTGGAATTAGGGGCTGGATCTTTCCCAGAAGGTCCTGGCTCCTGTGCAAGTAGATTCACCTCCACACCTAATTAGCTTTGCCTTCAGGAGATCCAGGGCAAGTCAAGGAAGGTTCTATTAACAGTCTGAATCCATAAAAAAAACAACTGCTTGCTCTCTCGGCTTCTACATAACTACAAGGGACTTTCAAGTGGGTTTTTAAAAGGGGAGGGATTAGCTTCTCTCAGTTAAAAAAGTAAATTGAAACCGGCTACATTTACACTCCTTCTGGTCCATACTGTGTGCTCGGGTGGTGGGGTGGTGGGGTGGTGGGAACGGTCTCTAACGATCTTTGATTCTGTGTATTCCACTGAAGAGTTAAGAATCCACACCTAAATCCTAAGACCTTTCTATTTGGCATAGGCAACAGCCTTCCCCATTTAGAGCTGGAAAAGAGAATACTTTCCCATGGGCTGTTCTTCTAGAAACAGATTATTAATCTAAGCAGAAAATCTCCGTTATTCATAATAGCATGGATGGTGTTCAGTGCAGTACATAGCATACATGTGAAAAACAAAAACTAACCTTGTTTCTCCTCAGGGGTCAGCACCATAGACTCCATCACCTTGGGCTTGCATTTCTCACGCTTCTTTAAACTCTTGAGTATTTAACGGGGACGATCAGAAAGCGAAATATGGGAAACCGTACTGGCCGTGTGCTGTCTTGTAGCAGATCGGTGCAGCTCTGGCCGGTAAACCCGTAAGGGAGGGATTTCCTGCCTCATTGCTCATCTGCTGGTGGCCCCTTTAACAAAGCTCTTTGGGGCTGGCTTCATCAGAACTGTCTCGGACCAGCCTGCAGCCAAGAGAAAAAAATCTTCCTGGTCAGAAACCACGTCTAATCTGATCCAATTATTATTATCATATTCTCCTTGCCATAAAAAAAAAAAAATCTCGGATAATGTCAGTCCTTGATGGAGGACCCGCATCTGTCCCCAGGACCCAGGGAGGGGAGTTGCGGTGGGAGGGGGGGATGGAAGCAGGTAAACTGGAGTGCTCACGCACTGCCTACAGTGTCAGACTACGTTGACATTTTTTTTTTAAAGATTTTATTTATCTATTTGACAGAGAGAGAGACAGCCAGCAAGAGAGGGAACACAGGCATGGGGAGTGGGAGAGGAAGAAGCAGGCTCCCAGCAGAGGACCCTGATGTGGGGCTCGATCCCAGGACTCTGGGATCACGAGCTGAGCCGAAGGCAGACGCTTAACAACTGAGCCACCCAGGCGCCCCCAGACTACATTGACATTTTTATAGTCAGCAGTCCCCTTCATACTTTACTTTTAGAATTCTTTTTTTTTTTAAGTTTCAATGTCATTTCTTTTGTGATTAAGCCCCGGTATAGCTCTTTGGCTCCTGCCATACGCAAGAAACAAGGATCTAAGCACAGTGGTCTAGAGACAAATTGGCTGATTATCATCCCCAGGATAACAGCGTAAGGCTGCAGCCCACGTTGACTCTCGGCTCCATTGATAAGAAATGCTGTGATATACGCGCATGAGACCAATTCAGACCCCTGTGCTGATACACGTAGGAAGTCTGCGCTTCCTCAAAACAAGGCATAAAGAAACTCACTTATCAGATAAGAATTTCCCATGTGGGTCCATAGGATATAGTCTGATGTCCATACTTGCCAGCGACTGGAACCCACTTTGAGGTGAACCAGATACAAGTCCCCCCACTGTAGAAAAGTAGGGATAGCTGAGCTCACTGAGCTCTTCTCTACACAAATAACACGACTTCATTGCCATGATCAGAAATACCTTTGGACAACTGGGCCCGGCCCTACCTTCCATCAGCTATTACAAATTGTGCCCCCCACACCTTGACTAATACCCCCTTACCTCACGGCAACGCTTTTATTTACTGGGGTGATATTTCGAAAATACGTATTTCTTTGTTTTGTTTTTGTTTTGTTTTGGAAACCCTACTTCTTGAAGATACTCTTAGAATAATTTCAGAAATGTGTTTGTTTATAGGCTAAGGGGGCATCTGGTTACACCTGTTCTCAGAATGATTCCAGCTAGAAGAAAAGCACAGTCAACAAATATATTTAAACATGTATCGTGTTTGGTTTGGAGGAATCAAAAATGAAGACGTAAATTGAAATGTAACTACATGTTGCAGCCTGGAAAATAGATCAAAGCAGCAGAAAGATGTAATTTTTTTTTAATTGTGTGAATTTGCTCTCATAATTTTTGTTTGGCTTCTAAATGACAGAGAATGATTACACATAGTCCCCATTTCCACATACAGCACACTGCAGCAAAGGAAGGCTTTTCTTCCTGCCTCCCTGACATGCATGCTCAGCTTCCTTTTGAACAATGGTTTTTGAGGTATCAGAGACCTCTTGTGCAAGAGTACTTCAAAAATGCTGTTCAAACAGAGAGATTTTGATGAGCTGAATGCCACTTGGGGACGTGGAAAGGGTTATCCTGCAGCCCATCTGTAGAATTATTTCCATGTTTGTGCTCTGCAGTAACTTGTAATTCAGCATCAGGATTCCCTTTGCTTCCTATTTTTAACTAACAAGCCCGCTGTGGGTCTAGAGCAAACAACGAAGGACTACAGAGAAGAGCTGAGACTGATCGGTGGCCGGAAAGCATCGTGGCAGCTGGCAGTGAGAGCCAGGCCACCCAAGGACGTTAGGGTTGAAGATGTTCAGAGAGTCTCCCAAGACACCCTACAGATGCAACCAAGACACGTACAGAGCATCACACTTTGCCTTAAAGGGGAATTGCTTAAAAATACCTTAAATTAGAGGGTTTTTTAAATGTGCTATTTATTTCCCATGTGCCTCTCAGAGTTCATGAACCAACAGTGGAAAACATCCTCTAGAACAGCTGATGGAAAGACACAATGATTAGAACTTTGAAAAGCTTCAGAAGGGTTTCTTTGGGGGTTGCTTTTTGCTGGTTGGCTTGTTGGGGGCGGGGAGAGGGAGGACACTGGTCCTGCTGGCCTGTGTGTGCTTTCTCAACCCCGTGCTCTTCCAACCCATGGCCTGGTTGGGATTCTCAGCTTTCCTAGAAGGTCTCAATCCCTCGCCTATCAAAGCACCTAATGAGCGTCCTGTAGTAACCATACTCGTAGCATTCAGCGGGAACATCAGCAGAGCACAGGAGGGGGACTGTCCTAAAATACAGCCCATGCTGTATGCTAGCACTCTGGAACAGCGCTGTTCAAGCATTTTGATAACCTCCCCCCCCAATCACATGCCATCCTTTCAAGTTATTTGAAATTTCAAAATAAATTCAACCCCATAACTTTGAAATCCAACCCTCAAAGCAACAGGACGACGTGCCAACCTGTTCACACACACTACAACAGCAACATACCTGTGAGAAAGGAGGAAACAAAGTGTCATCTGTAGACTGCAATAGGATTATGCATCAAGACACTATAAGAGCATCACCTGGAACATTCTTGGTATCAATAAGACATTAAGGAAGTGGTAAGATACAAGATAAAACATACCAGAGTTTCCCAAATCAATACCCTTCCTGTATTTCAACAACAAGCAGAAAATCTAGGTGGGGGGGGGATTGCATTCATGAGAGGATTGAAAAAAATTGAGAAACAACACTAATGAGAAATGGCAAAGACCCATATTAAAAACCAAACCTTTTACAGAGATTGGTAAAAGAGAAAAGTTAATGGAAAGACATAACCTTGGATTGAAACATTCAATATATTAACATTATTAATCCTCAACCAAGTCATTGTTAGGTGAAATGCAGGCCTAATGAAATCCCAGGGGGATTTTTTTTAACTTGATGAAAATTCCTAAGCTGATTTGGAAGGAGAAAAAAAAGATGAGAATAGCTAAGAGTTGTTCAAGCAATATCAAGGAGGTGCTTTCCCTAAGAGAGATCTAACTATATTATTGTTGCTACAGTAATTAAAACAGCGTGTTGCTGATGCAAGTCTCCGTAAGCCGATCGAAGAACTACAACCGCACAGTCCCGAAATCTAGTATATGGTTCTTAAAAACTTAAATCCGAGAAAGGAAATATCAGAAAGCAATGGCTAATGGTTGAACTATCTAAAACTGAAACTGGAGGGGCGCCTGGGTGGCTCAGTTGTTAAGCGTCTGCCTTCGGCCCAGGGTGTGATCCCGGAGTCCTGGGATCGAGCCCCACATCAGGCTCCTCCGCTAGGAGCCTGCTTCTTCCTCTCCCACTCCCCCTGCTTGTGTTCCTTCTCTCGCTGGCTGTCTCTCTCTCTGTCAAATAAATAAATAAAATCTTTTTAAAAATTTTAAAAAATTTAAAAAAAAACTGAAACTGGAAAATATGGCTCTTTGGGAAGGAGAAGGAATTAAATTTGATCACTACCTCATAACATACACCCCAAAAAATCCCAGTGTATCAAATGTAAAAAAAAAAAAATCCAAAAATATCTAGAAGGAAATACTGGTGTATATTTAACTAACACCTAGGTGAGCAAAGGCTTTTTAATCATGAAGTAAATGAAAGTGAGGACTGCCAACAGAAGAATGAGTTACCTAAAAACAGACTGAAAACAACCTGCACAAAACATAAAGGGAAATGATAAATTGGTTCAAAATATTTGAAGGAAAGGAACAAGGAGCTAAAAGGCTTCATACAGCAAATACTTTTGAACATCAATGAAGAAAACAACTATGGGCAGAGAAGTCAGACATACAGTTTTTAGAAGAAATGCAAGAGTGTAACTGGGTTCATGATGAATGTTTGATTTCAAGGCTAATCAGAAAAAGGCACATCAGCAAAATGAGGACATGTTTGCAGTTAATAATGATGTGTTTTAATTACATTCACAGTTGAGCAGGTGAAGGGGGTGGATAGGGGTGGGGAAGAGGGGAGACTGCCTGGGAAGCAAAAAATTGACTGACAGCTCCAGCTGCCCGCCCCCTCGTGACCGTGGAGGGCCCCAACCAAAGCGTGAGAGTGACAAGGGTCCTCATACCAGCCCATTCCTGCAAGAAACTTTTGTTTGGGGGTTCCCTATCTCTGCTCAAAACTTTCTTAGAATCCTGCCACAAGTCTGAGACCCTTCTATCCAGTCCTTTCCCCTCTCGCCTTCTCAAATGTCCCTCTGAAGGTCTTCTGCTGGCCCCGCCCCCTCCCCACTTTGCCATTCACATTGGGATTCCCCCATCCAAATCCATGTGGGTGCCTGCTTCTCAGACGCCATAATAACACAGGAAGTGACGTGGGCACTCTCCTATGTTGCTAATGGGGGTGTAAATGAGCATAACCTTTTTGGAAACTATAAACAATGGAATTAAGGCGCTCCCTCATTCAATAGGCTATTGTATGGTCAGTGAATGTTAGGTTTGGGAAGAGCCCTGATGGGAAAATCCTTGTGTTATCACCTTAACTGGATAAAGTAAGAAACTACATTGACAGCACGACATCAGTGTAATGAACTATCCCATATAATGGACACCTAGAAAAAAGACAGGCAGCAAACCCCCCAACATGTAACAGGATGGCCGTGTCCGAGGATGGGATTTTTGAGTGATTTTTTTCCCTCCTTATACTTTTCTGTGCTTTTGCATTTTCTGCAGAAAGGAGAGATTATTTCATAATCAGAAGTCGTTGCTTTAAAAAACAAGATTGAAACGTAGGCCAGAAGAGGAGGTGGTGAGAGAACCGGAGCCCAGCGTAATCATGGCCAGAAACTACCGTGATGGACAGGGCAGGGCGAGAGGACCCCTGGCCCAGCCTGATGAAAAGGCTGACGTTCAGATGACTGGAGGGGCCGTGGGCACAGGGCAGAACTGGATGTGCACAGGGCATGACCTGAACCGTCAATGGCACAAAGGCCTATGAGAAAAGTAACAGGAAATATTAAGAGAGAAGTGCAAGTCAGAACAGCAAAGAGTCTGCAAGTGTTAAGCCAGTCATCAGAAAGCCCCGGAAAATTCTTCGGCATTGCCAGCTGACTAATGTTCCCTTCTCCCTCCTGTTTCTCGGAATCCCCAGATTAAACCTAGAGAAAGCCCCAGAGCCAGAAGCAGCTAGAAGTAGTTTGGGGCTCAGCCATCACGCACTGAGTCCGTGGAGCCTCAGAAGCCATGGGTCGCCCTCCAGCCCAGGGCAACAGAAACTGGACCTACCTTCCAACCAAGGGAGGACAGGCTTCCCTTGAAGAAGCTATTTCTCAGGATTTGTTTTTCTTCTCTTTTACTTCATCTGCATTTCAGTTCTAAAAAGGAGATGTTTGAGGGGCACCTGGGTGGCACAGCGGTTAAGCGTCTACCTTCGGCTCAGGGCGTGATCCCAGCGTTATGGGATCGAGCCCCATATCAGGCTCCTCCGCTGTGAGCCTGCTTCTTCCTCTCGCACTCCCCCTGCTTGTGTTCCCTCTCTCGCTGGCCTTCTCTATCTCTGTCGAATAAATAAATAAAATCTTTAAATAAATAAATAAATAAATAAAAATAAAAAGGAGATGTTTGGGAAAGATTCTTTCAGCGTAGGTCCTACAGTGGTCATGCATTCCAAGGACAGGACTTTGAAGAGTCCACACAGTTAGGGATGCGGAGAAGCCCTAAGAAGGTGTAATATAAACAGAGTCCACATAGACGCATACCTGTGGGGCGCTAGCCCTTTGGAGAGCTCTCTGTGGTACGAGCACACCCCCCTCTCCCTCACACGGGCCAGCAGGGCAGCACCCGGGCTTCTCAGGTCCCCTTGCTGAAGACCAGGGAGGAAACCTGAGAGGAAGGTGGCCAAGGACATTTCCCTGACCCCTGTCTTCTCACCAACACTGGGCTCAGAGACCTCTTCTTGCTCAAAAATGAGCAAACCAAAAAAAAAAAGAAAAGAAAGAAAGTGGACACAGAAAACAATCCCCAACCTGGACCTAGAAAACTGAAAGGAAGAACATAGTCCTGAAAATGATCTCAATGTTTCATGGCCATGTTTTTGCCTGTGCTTTGGGCACATGAGGACTACGGATCTAAAGAGACTTCAGTTTGGAAAAATAACAACAAAGTCCTGGTTCCTGCCAAAATGTCAATGCCAAGAAGGCCTCCCTGGCTGGGGAAGCCTCTCTCATGGCTCCTTTTTGACTCATAGGGAATCCCGCAGAGCCCCCCTCTGTCCATTTTGCTTTCCACTTTTTCACTCCCGTATCTTATGGTAAGTTGCACCTGTCCCTCTTAGACGTGAACCATGAGCTCTGGTCCAGGAGGATTCCTCCTGCCCCCAAAGGGTCTTCCTGGGCCCCTGTGGGTCTGATCCACCAGGAGGAGGCTCCCAGTTCCCCAAAGCTGCCCGTTCCAATCTGCCTCCCCCTGCAGCGGGAGAAAGGAGGGAGGCGTGGGGCAGGGGAGGCAGGAGGCAGGCAGGCCAAACCCCCCTCCTCTTTTTTCCAAGCTACAACAGGCCCCTCTTCTTCCAGTCTGTGCGTCTCTAAAACCCACAGGGATTCCAGAGATGAAGAAAAGCGCTGGACATGTCACTGACGCTTTCACAACTAACCACTGAATCCCTTTTAATCAAATTCCCAAAGGGTGGCCCCCTCCCACCCCGGTATGCGTGACAGGATCTGCTCCAGGATGGGAGAGGGCACAGGGCTCAGGGCAGTCCCTCAGGCCCAGAAAGACTGGGTCCAAGGACCTCAGGTGCTCAAGGGATGAGGAGACCTAGACGGCATTCTACACCTAGTCCGGGAAGCTGTGGAAAGGCTCACCCCTTTCTCTGGGACCTTCCCCACACCCCATTCTGGGCTTGGCGCTCACTCTACACAACTCCAGGATTAGTCGGGGTCCTCTGAGACACTCTAGGAGGTGAATCAGACATTTTGTGAACCAGGACCCCAGTAAGAAGCTCCCATTACATCCACTGGTGTGCTCCAAGATGAACCCTAAGTTTCACAAAACAATACTTCCCCTACTTTGTGCAGGACACTCTGATACTATTACCATTTCGATGTTGTTCAAGACCCTCTGAACTATTTCCTGACTCCCTGCTGGGTGGTAGCCGGCAGTTGAAGGAGCACTGCCCTAGGAGACAGGCCCCCGGACCCCCTGCCAGCCTCCCCTGAGGTGCTGGGAGAAGAAGCATCAGAATTGGGATTGGGGACGGGCCTCCCATACGTCTCTGTTTCTCTGTGCTAAGTCTTAGTAAGCAGCCGGGACCCCCGGCAGAGCTGCCAGGCAAAGGGTTCAGACGCTGGAAGTTTTGATGATGGAATCTGGATCAGAGAAAAGGCACGAAAAGGATTGTCTCAGCAGCATACATTCTGTGGATGCCATTCCAAAATCCGACGCTTCACCGACACTCACCCCTGCACACTCACCCCTGCACACTTCTGTTACTTTTTAGGTGGAGGGGGGCCCTGGGTGCGGTGGAGGGTTGGTGCCTGCGGGAAAGGCCCCTCCAGGAGGAGAGGGAATCTCTGAGGAAAACCGCTGTGGGGCGTGTCCCGTATCCAGGTCAGGGGTCCCTCTGCACAAGAGAGGCACCTGGGTTGTCCAGACCACTCCCGTTCCCGATGCCAGGCAGCCCTCCTCCTCCCTGCTGAGGAAAGACTATTTACCCCGCGGGATGTCCCTCAGGGAATCCTGGGCTCCCAGGCCCGAGTCTCAAATTGGGCCAAGCTTGTCACCCGTCCCCAAATGACTGGAGATTAGGGCCAGCTGGGAGTCCTTTAAATTCCAGCTGGAGGAGGGCAAGAGTGAGCTCAGAGGAGGTCCTTGCACTAGGGACACAAGAGCTAAGTGACTCCCTCTCCCTGCACCCCTCTCCACTCCCTCAGGGAACAGAAGCATTATCTGAAAGGCCCCCAGGGGGAACGAAGCAGAGAAGGTGGGCAAAGTGGCCCAAAGCCTTCCCACGAGGGCTGCGGTCCATTCTCAGCACCCTTGCCTTGCCTTGCCTGCCAGTCTCTTTGGGAAGTTGTGGTCCCACCCACTGAGCTGAGTGTTTCCAGTATCGTGGTGGCCAGTCTCAGCGACATCCCTCGGACTCCTGGCCCCAGGCCCCAAAGCATGGCACACTAGGTTCTGACCCTGCCGGAGCTGGGCTCACTGCCTCTGAGCCCAGTCAGAAGCCTTTCCTCTGGCATGCTCTCCTCTTCTGCTCCTAGCCACCAGGGGCCAGCCCACTGGAGGGCTGCTGTCAGTCCCTGACATCCAAGAGTCACTTTCATCTGGGGCTGTGGCTCAAGTCAGTGCAGGGTCCCCCAAGTTCTTACAAACTGCCATTGTCTACAAGCATTTATGGAATACACTCTATACCACGTGCAAGCCCAAGGAGACAGGAGACAAGGCAGATTGCAAACACTCAAGGAGCTTACGGTGCTGCTGGGAAGATGGCAATCCAGTCATGTATGAGTGTCCGCAAGAGGCCAAGAGAGGCATCTAGGGGGTGGGAACAGGGCAGGGTAACTGGGGGGCCCTGCACAGGGGATTGGGGACTCTGAGCAGAAGCACAGTAGGGCAGGAATACACATGTCCAAGAACGATGAGAGACCCCCCCAAAGCCAGAACTAGGGTTTGCATGAGAAAGTTCATGGGAAGGTGGAGGGGGACGTGGGGGGAGGAGGGTGGGGCGAGGGAAAAAGAGGGTGGTCACGTTAAAGGGAAAGACTGTTGGTGAGGGGAGGCAGTTGGGATGAAAGAAAGTCTTCCAAAGTCACCTGTGGGTTGATGCTGCCTTTTCTTCAGAATCACAAAAAACAGGTATCCTTCTAGAAACACAACCACAGCCAGCCGGAAGCAGCAGTTACACACCAAGTCATTGCTGTGGCAGGGGGTCCTATCACATCCTCACAGACCCGGCACACATCCGTGAGCCCTAGGATAACTCAAGCATGGGGATGGCACCATCCCAGTCCCCCAGGGCCACAAAGGTTGGGCTCCCCCATGCAAGAAGCTTCTCCCTCCTCTGTGTCATCCTTTCGGTCAAGTGACAAAGAAAGTGTCTGAGAGTAGAGACCCTGTTTCCGTCCCATAGACTGATGTCTAGCATTACTCAGTGTCCTAGATCAGAAAGTCAGCTTCGATACATAAAGGGGGCACGGAGCCCTGTGAGCGGGGGAATTAGTGATTGTACTGGGTTGGTCATCAGACAAGGAAATACCTAAGATCTCTTCCAGATCCAAAATGGACAAGTCTCTCTAGTCCCTCCCAAATTCATCCTCTGTTTCCAAAGTTGTTAGGTGTCTGGTTGACCAGCTGCCCCCTTGCTTCCCAGTCATGATGTTAGGTGCAGCCGTGTGGCTGCGTTCTTTCCAATGTGAGCAGAAGGGGTGCATAACTTACAGATAGCCCGGGAAAGCTCTATGCTTTCCCACAACCCACGAGCTGGAATGATGATCGGAATAGCAACCTTGGAAGCCACTTGTTGAATATGGTAGAGCCACTCTCGGCATGGGTCCTATGGGAATGCAGAGAGCAGAATTGCCTCCCACATCTCCAACTATCCAGCACATGTGCCCAGGACTCTCATGTGTGAAAGAAGTAAACGTCTCTTGCCCTTGGTCCATTGCATTTCGGGTCTGTTAGTTAGAGGAGTTTGGCCTCCTAACATAATCTCAAAGACCTGCGTTTTCCTTTATCAGTCAAACAAGTGACTCGAGAATAGTTAATAAAACTCAATTACTTAGAATTCTGGGTATTGATAACCTAAGGAAAAAGAAAATTAGGTGGTGATTTTTATTTACTTATTTATTTTGGTGGTGGTTTAAAATGAAGTGTTACCCATTTACGAACTTGCTCTAAAATATATTGGAGGTGTCGACCTTAGCTTTGCCTATCTCCATTTGAATTTGAAGGCAGACTTAGAGGTTGGGTCTAAGGAGGTGGCTAATTGAGGATTGTTTTTCAATTCAACAAACATCTCCTCGGAGAGTCTCCGAGGTAAAGGCAACTCCTAGAAAGGGAGCTGGATACAAAATGGAAGAAGCGGCCAGCTCTTACCCCAGTGAACCTGCCATATAATAGATAAGTACCAACAGTTTATTGCAGGACTCTGCCCTTTCTTCCAGTTTGAGCCAGCTGCTTCTTGGCTCTGGGCACACCTCGTTTGATTCTGACTGAAGCCATTTACAGAAGTCTGCTGAGCTTGGGGGTGCTGGGGCCAGAGCAGGACTTCAGGAGACCCAGCCTCACATGAGTCCTTGACATTGTGGTTGCCAGAGAACCATGTGTATGTTTCAAGTGACCTCCTAGAAACAATGGTACCCTTTATTGGGCTCCCAAAAGAAGGCAATCAAATACAGTGACCCAACCGGTTCTCGCCTGCTAAGCTTTCTCCAGGCCCTGGAGAAGACTGACATCATGCAAATATGCTGTAAGAAAGAGAAAAATCCAAGGGATTCTGGAAGGAGGGACAGCATTTTTCCTCCACCCTTAGAATTTTCCTTTGGAGGAGAATTGTGTCTTAGGAAGAAAACTACTGCTGTCAGCACAGCACGGATCATGACCAGTAGGAATGCAAGGGGGTCCCTGGGCTGGGGACAGAGGCTGGGCTCAGTCAGCTGCTAAGATGTCTTCCTGAACCCTCCAGGATGCGTTCAGAGCTTACACGTTAAAGCACACATAAAGTGTGTGTTGGCATGTTGTACAGTGGAACCTGATATATACCCTCTCCCCAATTCCCAGTTAAAATGTCCCCGAATGTGCTTGCACTGGGGGAGACCCTCACTAACCACTTTATTCGTGGTGGCAGCTGGAGAAGCCTGTCCCTGGAGATGCGCCAATGTCCCTCTTCCCTCGAAGAGGACATCTTGTCCAAAAGAAGGCAGGAAATCACCCTTGCCTCACCTGTCCACCCCTAACTCTGGGACACAGGAGTTCACCAGCTCTGAGGGGACTCCTCCCTACCCTGGAGACTTTATTCTGTGGGGGGAGAGGACAGTGCCCCAGCTCTGCCCTCGTCAGTCCCATCTTTCCATATCCGTTCAGAGAGAACGGCTGTTGATGGCTGGCTTATAGCCAGTTTCAGCAGGCAACTAGGAACAGGTGCATTGCGCCCTGGGAAAGTGATTCTGGGGAGCGCACCCTGGCTGCCTTTTCCCTCCCCCACCCCAAAGTTCTAATCATCACTTTTATTACCTCCTCAGGGAAGCTGGCTTGATGAATGGAAAGTCCTTTACCTTCCTGAGTGCCATTAAGGGCTGGGACATGCCAGCTGACACCTAGACAGGAGGACAGTCCCCAGCCCAGCCGTAGGAGTGGGGGAGGGGAAGTCGTGATGGTGTCAGGGAGGGGGCATTGGCAACATTGCTGGAGACTGTGTGGCTCAGCGCAACCCCCCTCACTGAAGCAGCCACATCTACCAAAGAGAGCAAGAAATGCTTGGGGACAAGGGGAGAAGGGGGAGATTGGCTTGTCTGGGGGAAATGGGGAAGGGGCTGTGTTTCACCTTTGCTGACGCGGATAGCAGGAATTCGAGCAGAAGTCTGAGGCCAGGGGACAGTGAGAAGGCCCTTTCCAGAAACTGGCAGGAACACTACACGGCTGTGCTTCAGCCTTCTGTAGAACTGTGGCCTGGAGCAGGGCTGGTAACGTGGTCCCACAAGGGGCAGGCACTGCCCCTCCCGGCCTGGGCAAGACGGCCCCTCCCCCACCTCGAGCCTTCCCCCATCCTGCAAGGCAGCCTCGCCTGGTGACAGGCATGTCTTCAGGGCGCTCAGTGCTAAATTGCAATCATGCAAATAGGTTATACATCCCATTTCTTAATCCATGTAATGGAAAGAAAATGCAAATGAAAGTATCCAGAAGATACTGTGACTGGATTGAGTCTTTTTTCAATCGCCAGTCTTCTGAGGCTAGACCTTTAAACCCCAGCCACGCCACGATCCCGGGTCCTCGCAGTCCGGCTACTGTAGCTCTTAGCGAACCCCTGTCTGGCCAGTGCTCGAGCTCGCGGCCTCCCGCCCCCCCACCTTGAAATCCCCCCGCGATGAAAGCCTGCTGGTGCCAACACGGAGCTCGGCTCTACCCCACCAAGGGTGCTGCCCGGCCCCAAAAGGCTAGTGATAGAAGCTAAAGAAACTCACGCCCCTGGGCGGGCACACACAAGTCCTGGAGGGAACGGCCGCTTGCTCGGGGACAAGTAAACCTGGGGACCTGGCGGTGATCGGGAGGAGGGGGATTCTAGCACAAGGAGAGGGAAATCCTGCTCTGATGATTTAGGAGAGTGAAAGATTCCTAAATGCATCCTCATGCAAGACCATTCCTGAGAATATGAAATCTACCCAAGCGGGGCTTCTTTTGTAGGCCTATGTGTCCCCAGTGCCCAACACTGGACTTGGCACACAGTAGGTGCTCAGTAAATATTTGTGAAATGAATGAATGAATGAATCGATCGAGATGGGTTCCTTGCCACCTGAAAGTAGACGTGTGGAATTATTAAGTTGAAGAGCACTGTGCCAGTGAGGCCGCCCACGGCGGATACCAAAAAGGCCAGCTGGCTCACCACCAAGCGCATGTTTCCCCCTAGAGGCCACAGGAGGATAGGAGGAGGAAGGAGGACCTCCACGCAGCTTCTGCAAGCTGAGAAGCCCGGTTTTCCCGGGTATCAAAAACTGATAAACTCCAAGGCCAAGGGTAATCATTACAAAAAAAAAGAGAGAAAGGCTTCTGTCCCAGGGGACATGAGCATGTCCTGCAGGCATTCCTCCCTAGTATCTGCCCCCTCCTCTCTGATCCTCTGAGCTCTGCAGGCCCCTTCATCACCTCGGACTTCTCCTCTCCCCTCCTGGGCTGTCTCCAGGACACATCCGGAATTTACCTTAGGGCTGGGAAGTGTGGGATCTGGACAAGACACTTTAATGGGGGAGCACTTGGGCAAGACTTACATCATCATATGTGGCTTCTTGGAGGGCAACGTGGTAGGCACTTTCTAGAAAAAGCAAAGGCCATGATGATATATACCAAGAATCTCTGCCCTCCGTGATCCCACTTCTAGGAATCTTTCCTTCGAAGTGATGAGCGGAGGCAGTCATAACACAGCTGCCAAGGATGTTTTTCACATCATTAATGATAATGATGAGAGAAGTTAGAAGCTACCTGAAGGTCCAGGAGAGAAGGGGTAAATCAGAGCCTGGTCCTCAGGAAACCCACCCATGCCGCCAGCACACCGTACGCCCAAGAGACACAGGAAGCTCCAAATGAAATGCAGCCATGCCTACAAAGAATTTTCCTAATTTGCAGGAAGTGTAGGGGTTTGCAGAGATGACTTACATCGTAGCTTGGACAGCATTTCACTCCAAACAGAAAAAAAAAAAAAATCCTATACTGAGCTTTTGTCCCTGTGCCTGCCTGGGCTCACCTCCAGCCTCCTGAGCCCCCAGCTGTGGGCGAGACCCTCTGGCCTCAGTCTCCCCCATGGGCTCTCTCTTCTTCCTTATTAGATATTTAGAAAAAGAGAGACCTACATATGATGTGTCCCATGCCAAATCTGGGGGGGGGGTGTCATTGGCCCAGGCACCCACGAGCTATGACAGAGGCGGGCCACAGTCAGAAGGCACAGCACACATATATATCCTTTTGTGAATGTAAAATACATCAATATATGAGAAAAGAATTGAGGTGAATTTTGAAGAAATGTAAATGGAATTTGATTTCCACTTGGGCCTCTTTTTCTATACCAATGCCTAAGTTCAGAAAAACAGACTACCCTACCTAAAGGCCTAGGTAGGGGTCCCCTAGAAGTATGTTGGCTCTTTATATCTCCAGGCAATTTGATCCCTCCTCTCTGATCCTCTAAGGTCTGCAGGCCCCTCCAGCACTCCTTACCGCTTCTCTCTCCTTGTGAGCTGTCCCTGTCCCCAAGCCCCCTTAGAGAAATACAGACGTGCAGCTGGTGAGCCAGGAGGCCGGTTCTGGGTGGCCCAGATAGCTGCCAGACGCTCCAAGCCTTCCTGGGTGTTCACTTAAGGCTGCACCTCTGAGCTCTTCCTGCTCTAAAGGCCCAGAGAAGCCAGGCCCGGCCCCCCACCCCAGAGCCCAGCTGGCCGTCCTTGCCCTTCCCCCTCCCTCCCCAAGCTCTGCTGGGCTCCATGTTCCCAGGGTGGGCATCTCTGAAACTGAGAAGCCCGTGGCCAGGAGGAGCCTAGAGAAGTAACTTAAGACTTCCGCTTCTGGAAATGGCCATTGAAACTATCCCCAGAAAAAACATTATTTAAAAAAATAAAATAAAAAAGGTGGGCTATCATAAAAGGAAGACTCTTTTTAAAGGCATCAAAGAGATGACAAGATAGTGAGGAATGATTGAGCAGAGTCGCAGAGAAGAGAGAAGAGAACCCAGAACAGGAAACCCAGCTCTCGAAGCTGCTTTTGCCTTGAAGGCGCTGCTTAGAAACTGAGCTGTGCTTCCAGTAGGCTCAGGGACAAAAGTCACAGCCGGGGTCCCACCACACAGCCTGGGGCCCTATTGAGCCCCTCTTACCACCACCTCCTTGACGCGGACCCCAAAGTGTTACACCCCCAGAGCAAAGGAAAACCAGAACTGAGCCAGACCTCCTCGGGCTAGCGGCTCGGCTCTACGTCCTCTAGCTGGCCGGGAAACCTCGGGCCGCGAGCTGGCAGGACGGCGGGCCCCACTCTGGCCCCGCCGGCAGGGGTTTGGCAGAAGCGGAGAAAAGTCTTCTCTGGAAGAAAGTGACATCACCCTAGGCCTCAAGTTGTTCCTAGAAAGAGCCATCCCTGAGGTCTCTCCTCACCAGACACTCCTGGCAGGCCAGCTCCCTAAAAGGACATGGAGGTCACCTCACAGGGACCCCAGAGTGTGTGCCCCACGGGCGGAAACCCACCTGACCCCTCCCCACCCTACGAGCCCTCACTGTGCCCTTTTCTGGGATGAAGCTGGACCCAGATGCAGGTTCTCTGTGAAATCAGCAGTGTCCACGCTGGAGGCCTCTTCTCAATGAGAGAAATTTAAAAACTTAAAAACTGAAAACCACTAAAACCCATGACTGTCCTCTTCTCCCAGAGTCTTCTTTGCGAGGAGTCATGAGGCTCACTTAGGAATCGGGTGGCCCTGCTCCGGGAGGGGAGGGTGTCTGACTCCGGGAAATGGGCTCCAGGCTCTTTGATAGGGAAGTATCCCTACGATGGGCTCAGTTCACATCTCACCTCTTGGCCATTTCTCCTGAGCCTCACTCCTGGGCCTCCTCCCTTGTCCCCATCCCTTCCTCCCCCTTCCCATGCGTTTCAGGGCTGACCACCGCTTTCATACCTTGGAGCTCTCACCACCACGAGGGACTTTCATTTGCTTGATGTCTGACTTTTGCTTAGTCTAAACCCCAAGGACACCCAAGCCAACTCTGTTTTGTCAATGAGGGTGTTCCCAGTTCCTAGAATAGTGCCTGGCACAGAGCAGGGCTCAACCGCTTTTTTTTTTTCCGAGTGAATGAATGAAATCACAGCATTTCCTATGAAGCCCAGAGACTCCGGGCAGCCAGCTAGAGGGCTTCACCCCTGCCTCTGCTTCAGTGATGGACTTCCTCCTCCTTCAGGAATACTGGGGGTCCTTCTCCTTACCTCCCTTCATTTTCCTCTTCTTTTGTCTCCTCCTTTTGTACGAGACCTTTCAGGTGCCTGGCTCCCCGGGGCTCTTAGAGAACGCTTATAGTAAAGTGCTGGTCGACTCGTTTCCGTCGTAAAAACACTCCCAACTCCATCTACGAGCAATGTCCTCATACTACCGTCATTGTCGCTATCAAAAATGGTCGCTGCCTCGCTGTCCGTGTGCAAGGGCCCACACTGGGCCCAGGGAGAACTGAGAGTCGGGGTCCACCCGGAAGCTGGAGCGTCGTGGGGAGGGCGGGGCCGGCGAGCGCTCTGATGATGTTGCAGATGCGTCGACAAGGGCCCTGGTTGAGAACGCACGCTGTTTACTGGGGGCGGGGCTGGGAGAGGGTTTGATCAGCGCTTGCGCGGCAGGGGAGGGCCCCAGAGCCGGACGGGGCAGGCAAGACGGTGAGCCCACGGCTTCCAGAGGCAGAGGGGCAGAAAGAAAGCTCATGGGCAGGAGTGTCCAAGGTACCCTTGTAAAAGTGTGTGCATGTGTTTGCGGTGCACGGTCCCGCGCCCTCAGGAACGTCCCCAGGTCCTCCAGAACGTCGAAACGTTGCCCCCACGTATTTTACGTGATTGAGTGTTGACTGCACCTGACACCCAGGATGATCTGGTAAAGAGAGAGCCCACGGAGAGAAGGCAGAAAGCAGGAGGCAAAGATGACCCCCCTCCCCGGTAACAAGACCCCGGGCCACCAAAGAAAGGCCACAGCGGTAGGACTGTCTGAGCTCCCTAGGTCTTAAATCTCACCGGGGCCTGGTCACCTCCGGGAATCAAGCTCTCAGGAGATGGGGCCACGGGTCGGCGGGCTACAGCACCATGTGAAAGTGGGGCTGGAACTGGACCTTGACCGGAAGGGGGCAGGGCACGGGGGTGTCCAGGAACCGTTGAGGACAAGAGCTGTGTGAGACTTGGGGGGTGGGGGGGAACAGTAGCAGGTAGAGCGGGCTGCAAATTGCCTCCTAAGCTAAGTTAAAGAGTTTGGACTTTTAATCTGTTGGCAATGGGGAGCCAGTGAAGGTTTAGGGACCACAGAAGCACCACCACAGGGTGGTGCTGGAGAGGCCCTGGGGGCAGAGCTGGGGGCGAGGGGGGGTTGCTGGAGCCCAGAGAGCAGTTGGGAGACTCTGCAGGAGCTCAGACTGAGGGAAGGAGGGCCTGGAGAAGAGGAGGGGACCGAGGCCGACAATGGCAGAGGAAGCGAGGAAGTGACAAGAACCCACAGTGAGCAGCTGGTTGGAGGCAGGGAGGGAAGATGGGGGAGGAGGGCAGACATTGAATCAAAGAGGTGATGTGGATGACCTTGATGCCTGGGAGAGGTCTGGAAGCTCAGGGGACCCTGGAGAGAGGCGGGCGGGGGGGCTTGGGGAGCGCCAGCAGGGAAATGTGCCAGGTGAGCACACCAGAGGGAGGGAGGCGGGGAGGCCTTCTTGACTCCCATGGCTTTTCTCAAATGCGAACTCCCTCTCATTCTCATCCTCTGTCTTCTCAAGTGCACAGAGGCTTCGCGCCATCTGGCCTTGCCCGTCTCACTGGATGGAGACGCGCACCACCCCAAAATGCCCACTGGGCGCCACGCACACACCCCAGTCTCCAGCACTAACAGGTGAGCGAGGCAGCCTCACCTGCCCCGTCCAGTCGCTCCCTTCGGGGGGTCAGGCCAGGGGCCCACCACCCTGCTGTCCTCCCGACCCCACTCACAGTCCGTGCAGCCGCCCAGCTGCCCATCCGCCTTTTCTCCTATGCCCACGTGCAAAGGAAGCCCAGCACGTATTTGGGGTATCCCGGGGGGCAAACGTCTGAGATTCCCTGCCATGCTGAAAGTGTTGAAAATCTCCCCAACTATGCGCTTACCATCTTCTGTGCCAATTTTCATTCTTTACCTCTACTTGCAAAGTTTGAGCTTGTAACTTTCTATCAGGACTGACGTTTTCGGGGCACTTTCTCTTTTGCTCCTCTGCATCGATGTCTTCCTCATGCCACTTTGTGTCGCTGCTTGGCCAGCTTCCAAATACTTTGCTCTATTCTTCCTCTCCATGCTCACCATTTCCCTGGACGGTGGGAAATACACCACATCCTGTCTTTCCCCCTCCGAAGTGAACCCTCGCACCGCGCAAGCTAGCGTCCTGCAATCACCTTTTTTGAAAAGGTGATCTGTCTGTGCCACAGCGACGACTGCAGGTCCCAGCCGTGGCCCATTTTACCTGAGACATGCCTGTGCCACCCTTGGAAGGCACTAGGCCCTGCACTGAGACGCCAAGGCGAGATCACCTCCTTGACAATCCCGCCTGCAGTGTGTCCAGGGGGCCCTCAAGGGCCGGACCCTTGCTTCCCGAACGGGAGAGTTAATTTTCACTTGTTGGTTGCTTAGAAGAAAAGGAAACAAAAAAAAAATTTTTTAAAGCCTTTTCTTTTCTTTTCACCGGCCATCCCGGGAAATCTGTTCCTCCAAACAAGGTGACCCCACTCAAGTCCCTGCTCCCCGTGCTCCCCCAGGGCACTGGGGATAGCCCCCTCCTTGCCTTCTGGCCTGGGGTCTCGGGGCTGGTCTGTGGGGTCAACACGTGGGACCGTCTGGCCGGGACCTCCGTGTGATTCTAATATAGCAGGCTTCATGGTATCTGGGGACTGTTGAAGAAGTGGAGAGGCGGCGGGTCAGGGGTGACCTCGGAAAGCCGAGGAGTGACCATGAGGCAGGGTAAAGGAAACAAGCAACCAAAACCGTTGCTCTTCAGGACAAGTTTCCCTGGACCAGCTTTAGTGGCCTCTCCGGGGAACTTGCTGGAAATGCAGAGTCTCACGCCACAGGCCTGCTGAGCCTCCCTGGGCTCCTGCATCTTCAAAGCTGTGTGGCCTTGGCCTCAGTGGACCCCACCATGGTCCCCAAGTGGGCCTCTTGTGGGGCCTGCTAGGCTGGCTGTTGGCAGTCCAGGGCCTGGCTGCCATCTCCCGGCTCTGGGGGCTCTGGCACCCCCACCCCCGCCCACCGAACACGCCACCCTAGCACCTTATCCCCCCAGCCCGGGCACGTGCTGGCGGGGCCTCCAGACGGTGACACGGGCAGCCGAGCCCCAGCAGCCGACGCCAGCGTTGGCCGCAGCCAGTGAGGGGGGCACAGTACTCTCCACAGTGCTTCCTGGTCCCCTCAGGGTAAAGTTCCAGGCTTTCAGACTCCTGGGTCCCTTGGCCGCTGAGCCGCTTTGAGGAAACACCCTACAGTACTTTCCTTTGGGAGAACCACGTTGTGAATCTGGGGTTTTTTATAGATGGGTCCAAATCCATTCTCTGCACCAATTGCAGTGGACACACCCTTCCCAGTCTGGACTGTGCCCACCCCACCGACTGCCCTGTAGGCACCCTCCCCTGCACGGGGTGGGAAAACCATGAGGCACAGGTGTAGAAGGAAGACCTGGAGGAAGAGGAAGCCGGCGGCCACCTGCCGAGTCTTGCTTCAGGCTCTGGGTGCAGGTGGTCTGGCTGCAGAGGGACCTTACCCTCCTGCAGAGGAAACAGTTGGAATTCCCATAAATTCTGTGAGCCCCTGTTTCCTGAAGTGTAGCACAAGGACACGGGACTCCGTGACCCCCCCCCCAGCGTCCCTCCAGCCTGAATACCCACGCGACAAATCCCCCCGTGTCGTCCTGCAGGGCAGTGCTCAGTCCTCCGGTGTAGACTTCGGGTTGGGCCTTTGGAGGCCCTAGGACCCAGTCCCATGGATAACTGTTAACACCACAGAGCCGAGATGCAAGAGCTTTAAACGTAAAACTTGGATGCAGAGCTTAGCGTATCACAGAGCTGGTGTCCCAAGTCCGTGGTGCAGGGACAACAGGAGAACAAATAAGATTGAGTCCAAACATCACACGATGCTGTTTCAGGGCCAGAGGCCTCGGTGGTTCTGAACCCCGTCTGCACATCAGAACAGCTGGCGACTCTCCGTGGGGCCATCCCCATGGGGAGCGGACAGAGCTGACCGGGCTCGGACGGGTGTGGAGATTCAGCTCACTCTGCCCACGGAGCCCCTGCTGGGCAGCAGTGGCCCTTTACAGGCTCGGTCTGTACTGCACAGAGGGTCACAGCGCAGCTGTCTGCCAGGGGAAGGACAGCAGAGGGTCAGGATTGCAAACAAACCAGAGGTGACTAGCCGCGAGCAGGAGTTCCCTGGTCACGCGGAGGTAAGGACAGACCGTGGTGGGCCCGGCTCCGTGCTCACACAGGCTTCACCCTCTAGGCTCCACACTGCAATAGTGAAAGGGGCACAAAGGGGAGGAAAGAGGAGCTGGAAAGGAAACTAACCATTATCTGAGCTCTCCTCGGGGGCCAGGTCAGACCCCAGAGGCCTTGCTCCTTGTACTTGGCCATGCGACCTCTGGCCTCCGTAGCTTCTGCCAATATAGGTTAGAGACCAGCTCACTCAGTGGCAATCCTACAACATACAATTCTAAGGCCCTCATGTAAAGAATTGTTTTAAATATTTATGGACGCCAGAAACGCTCGTAATAGTAACGGCGGACACGCTTATACTATTAAGCGAAAAAATCAGCTATGTGACCCAATTTTGTGGAGAAGACTGTGAAAGTCACCCACAGAGAAGTCCAGAAACCACTCATCAACCAAGCAGAGCTGGTCCCTTCCTGGTCAGGGCTTCTGTGNNNNCCCCCCCCCCCCCCCAAACCCAGTGCCTGTCACGGCCCTTTCTTCTCTGTCATCCGTGAAGGTCCTGTGTCTGGTCTTTCCCCAGACTCAACTTCTCGAACCTCTCAACTAACACGGAGTCTGGCATAAGTGGGCATTCAATAAATGTCTGCTAATAATGAGTGGATAAGTGATGGATGGATAGAAGGAAGGAAAGAGGGAGGGAAGGAAGGGAGGGAAGGGGAAGGGAAGAGGAAGGGGGAAGGAAAGGAAGGGGGAGGGTTGAGGGATGGGGAAATAAGGGAGGGGGGAGGGGAAGGGAAGAAAGCGGTGGGAGGAGGAAGGGATGAGTTCAGAGGGAAACACACTGAAATGTTGAGGGTTATTATTCTCTGGGTAACTTATTTTATCTTCTTTATAGTTATCAGTCTTCCAAAATTGCACCAATTAAAAAAATCACTTTTATAATCTATCCACTTTTTATCAAAATTCTATTTAAATCGGTCTGAAATGTTTTCTCTTAATTGCCAAGTCCTATTTTAGATGAATCTAGAAGACACTGAACTAGGTGATGTCTGTATGGCGGGCACATCTTCCAGAGCCAATAGTAGGGACACAGGATCTCACAAGTTCCCAAATGCTCCTAAAAGAAATGGAACTGAGTAGTTCGAATCAGGGCGCCCAACAAATCTGGGCAAGACCGCCACGTGTAAGGAACAGGCAGGAAGGCTGGGGGTGTGGGATCACTTGGGACAGTGGGCCTGCTTCACCCTGAGGTGGGCCCCTCTGGAAGGCCCACAGCAAGGATGGGAAGAGGGAGACACAAAGGAGAAAGACACCGTTCCCAGGTCTGACCTTCCTTCCAACCTGACTCGGCCTCCCCAATGCTGAACTCATCCTGCTTTTAGGACACAACTCTTGGCATCCCACAGGAGGACTGGATTATCCAGGCAAAGAAAGGCCCTTCTGCAGCCTCCTGTCCCCACCCCGCCCTCCCTTCTCCTCTCTGCCCAGGGGCTACCTCTGGGGACCCCACTCTCCCAAGCACCAAGCACCTGTTGCCGCCAACGCCTTGCCCCGGGGAAAGGGAGCAGCCTCCGGAGAGCCCTCCGGGGACCGCGCACTCTCTGTGCCTCTGACGCCATGTGGCTCTCAGCAGGGCTTCCAGGCAGCCGGGCCCTGTCAGGCCCCGGCCCCGAGCTTGGACCAAGACCCAGCACCGGGCAGTGATGCAGCACTGAGCACAGCACCCAGGGCTTCGGACCGGGGCAAGCCCATCACCATAACCTGGTTTCGTAGCTTGGAGAGCAGAAATGATAGCAGAAGCTCCTTGAGAGGGGAGCCATCTACACCGACACGTGAGAGCCATGGGCCTGGTGGGGACAAGAGCACGCCCAGTCCGCAATGCCCGGATGAGGCAGGTGCCATCATTATGCCCCTTCTGTAGGGGAGCAGAGGGGCTCACAGGCAGGTAAGAGCCATGCCCAAGGTCCCACGCATGGTAAATACTAGAACCAGGCCTCGAGTCTGGTGTCAGAGCCTGAGCTCATAAGATGGCGTCTGGAAGCTCCTCAAAGCACAACAAGTCCTAGCTCGTGCTCTGCTGTGGCAGATGTCTCAGTAAAGCAGAGGCTGGCCCTGATGGGGCTCCGCGTGCAAACCCCCTCTTGCTTCCACTGTACCAGCCTTACAGACAGAAGTATGCCTGTCCCCTTGAGCTCCGTGGCCCAGCAGACCCTGCGTCGTGCCTTGTGACTCCCTGAACACCTGTGGAATGTGTAATACGATGACATCCCATTTATCAGGCACCCACCATGGGCACCTTCTCTCATTCGATTCTCTCTCTCTCTCACACACACACACACACACACACACACACACACTGAGAATTCCCTCAGCCAAAGGGTCCAAGCCAGGCGCAGAGCGTCCCTGGGGAGGCTGGCCTCACCTCGCAGGCTCTCTGCAAGCGAGGGGTGAACGTGGACAGAGGGACACCGATTCTGCCCCCGGGGGTAGTTTTCCAAGGAAAAGGAGACGATCCCATTTCCTTCGTTACTTTATGTGGTGCTTAGACAACTCTGTTGTTCTTTGCTTTCTACTCCAGAACAATTCTAAGCAATTATTCCACGGATTGTGACTCCAAGTAAAAGGAGAGAAAAGTACACTAACGCTCTCCAAGACCTCGAGGGAATCAGGAGGGAGAGCGAGAACATTGGAAAATGCAGGGTGACGTCAAGGGCAGTTGAATCGATAATGGTTTCACATCGTGTAATGTGAGTCATTACAAAGAAAAACAACGCAATCTCAAAGCACGTCCCTACTGCTCTTTTGATTGGGAGAAAAACGAAAAAAAAAAAAAAAAGAGGAGACGTGGAAGATCCCCGTGAGCCAGACTCCAGTCTGGCAAATGGTCCGTCCTCACCCCACAGTTACCCAGGGCGGGCTTGTCATCGCGTGTGTGCATCTGATAGTCTCCCCGCCCTTGGTTCTGAAGTTGTACAACGATGCTGAGGAGATTGGACCTAGAACCGAAGCCAAGCACACTCTTTTCCCCGACGTACAGCCCAAATCGGGTCCTGGGGATTGAGCCGAGTCACCGCCACTGTTCGCAGCGCCCAGGTCAGGATTCCAGCCAAGGCCCCCGGCGGCAGCCTGTTCCCTGGCTCCTGCCACCGCTGCCCAGTCTGCACTGCGAGGGGCCCCGCACCTGCCCGTGGCCACCCCAGCCTGCACACCCCCGTCCCAGGCATACCTGGCCACTCTTCAGCCAAGGTGCAGGCACACAAGTGGCCCTAGGCAGGATGTCCGGGAAGCCAGGGACACTAAGGCAGACAATTCTAGCATGAGATCCTGGCAGAGGGAAGGGCATGGGTCCTGTGAGGAGGCCACAGCCAAAATGGCGCCCTCTAGAGGGTGGGGTGCCAGGCGGGACACATGACCTTCAGTGTCCTAGCTCAGATGTCTTGTGCCATCCTGCGAGTAGGCTGCTACGGTCTCTGGAGAGACACCCGCTGCCTCCTTCCTTCAGGGGAAAGTGCTGGAGAGGGCGGGAGACTCGAGGCCCAAGACCTGTCCCTTTTAAGCAGCTGACCCTGCACAGCGGCAAAACCGACAAAACCGAGCCTCCAGGGAGAAAACAAAGACCATCCCCAGCCTCCCCACGTGGTTGGCTGGACTCCAGGCTGCGAGAGTGCAGGGCCCACCTGAGATGTGTTTTCTTGTGGGGAGTCCGGGAGGAGGTGCGGCTCTGGACGGGAACAGCTCAGGACCCGTGGAAATGACAGCAGAACCCAGTCGGCTCCGGGACTGACGCCTCCAGAAAGGACTCTCCCAAGGAGCTGAACAAGAGACTGGATGCAAACACATCTGGCCCACAGGAGGGACTCAAACCTTCCCCGTGACGGGGGGGGGGGGGGGGGGGGGGGGGGG
>NW_024425230.1:15538691-15571995 GCF_017311325.1 Ursus maritimus | reverse complement strand
GGGGGGGGGGGGGGGGGGGGGGGGGGGGGAGGTGTGTGTGGCATCGGTGACAATTTCCCGAGTGACTCTGTGCCAGGCCCATGCAGCATGCACTTCGCTGGATCATTCCTTTCAATGACCACAGTAATCGAAGTCGGCTTGCTCCCACACGGCCATTGGGAGGAGTGAGGCCAGGCTCACACAGCTTGTCGGCAGCCAGGCCAGGAATCCCACGTGGGTGTGGCCGCCTCCCGATTCTCCTTCCCCCGGGGACTCGGCAGCCTGGCTGATTTTCCCGAAGATGCGCAGGCCAAGTCACCACACCCCTACCTGCCCGCAGCAGGTCAGCGGGTAGACGATCCAGGCCCCCAGCTTCGCCAACACGCTAGAACGCTCTGTGTTCCCACCATGTCTGCTTAGCTCGTGGAAAACCCATCCCTGGGAGAACCGAGCTTGCTGATAAGCCAACCAACCGCGCACACAATCTCACAGCTCAGCACATTCTGAGCACGCCCAGGTACTCAGGGGACCAAAGATCTAGGGTGCGGCTCACGACCACCTCGGGAACACTGGAGTCTGTCTGGTTCCCAAAAACAATGCCAAATAGGGGCGCCTGGGGGGCTCCGCCAATCAAGCATCTTGATTTCAGCTCAGGTCATGATCCCAGGGTCTTGAGATCAAGACCTGGGTCGGGTTCTGCACTGGGATTAAGATTCTCTCTCTCCTTCTGCCCCTCCCCACCTTCAAAAAATAATGTTAAAAATAATAATGCAGAATAAACCGTTTTCACAAGCTTGTGTGAGGTGTGCGCTTGAGTTCACATGTTCTGGGGCCCATTCATAAATAAAAACCACAAGAATGTTTTAAGACACCAGCACTGCCAGGCCCAAGGTCAGCCCTGCCCGCCCCCCGCCCCCCGTCTCTGCAGGGGCCATCTGGGGGGCTTGCTGGGGCAGACCCTCTCTCTACACTGGCGGGTTGCAGCAGTCAAGCTCCCAGACCCTGAAGCCCGCTTGCACTTCGCCCTCAAAGCATGAAACCACTTAATTGCTGAAGACAAGGCCTAAGGCCCATACCCTCGGAAGACTCAGGAGACCATTAACGGTGAGAAATGTAAGCAATATCGGGTCCTGCGGGTTCATGACTCTGCTCTGGGAAGAGGTGTGCAGGGGGCGGGGGGGGGGGGGTGAAGGGAGGCAGCGTGGAGTCCTCACAGAGCCCTGTAGTACCACTGTCTCCTGTGCTGGGTCCTCTTCCCTCCCTTCCCCTCTTCTCCTCTCTCCTCCCTTTCACTCCCTTCCCCTCCCTTCTTCTCTCCTCCCCTCCCCTTCCTTCTTCTCTCCTCCCCTCCTCTCCCTTCTTCTCTCCTCCCCTCCCCTCCCTTCTTCTCTCCTCCCCTCCCCTTCACTCCCCTCTTCCCTTCTCTCCTCTCCTCCTCTCCCCTCTCCTCCCTTCTCTTCTCTCTTCAGGAAAGGGCAACTGTCTAATCTGCCGAAAAGGCTGCCAAGGGAAGGGTTTGATACTATGACCCGCCTTGCCCTTCAGGTTCTCTGAGGTCCTACATGGTCCTACCCCAGGAGAGACAGGTTTTCTTTGTGTCACAGGGGGCATGGTGGGGGTTGACCCCAACGGAATCCCCCCAAATAAAAGGCAAGGTGCAGTATGGGCCAACCCCTGGGGACCCCCATTGACTCTGGAACATGCTTCGTCTCCCGCACCAGGCTGGCCCCTCCCTGGGTGTCTGAAGGACCCTGCCCCACAGGAGACCCCACCTGACAAGACCTTCCCATGGGGGCTTGCTTCCCCACGCACCCCCCACCAGCCCTGCTGGGAGAAAGAGCCACCCTGACGATGCCAGCTGCGAGGGAAGCGAGCAGGAGCTGCTTCTCTGGGAAGAGGAAGGTAGAGGACGGCCCCCAGCTCCTCCATAATCTCCACGGACAGCACGTTAGGATGGAAGCAAAGGACCGTCCCTTCCTGTCCCACCCAGCCCGGGCGGAGTCCGGCTCCTCGCGAGCTGAAGCCAGGCCAGGGAGGTAGGAGGCAATAAGCAGCCAGCACTCTTTGACACAACTGGTTCTCTCTTCCTGGAGGTACCCCGAGATTCTCCAAAGATGAAGGCGGCTCAGGACTTCCCAGCCACAGCGGCGGCCTCCAGGAAAGGATCAGGTGCGCGCACACACGTGTAGGGACACATCCATCCCACGCCCTCCGCTCCACCAGCCCCACCGCATTCCCAGACTGTCCTCTAAACCACCAGGGCCAAGCGCCTTCCCCGGCCCCCCCCCCCCGCCCTCCTCCCAGCCGTGTGCCCGCATCCCTGACCACTGAAAGGCGAGGCCTCGCGGGTGCCTCCCCAGAACGCATCCAAACCGAGGCACACGTGGGTCACGCCAAATGGCTTTTATTGGAGAGCCCGCGGTGCTGAAGCTCTGGGATCTGGAAGGTCGCTCCTGGCGGCGGCCGCGTCTGCCAGGCCCAGCGGAGGAAAGCAGCTGGCAGGTGGCCCCAGTGTTGATGTGCACGGCGGAAGCATCCAGCTGTCCCGCTCAGGATTCCAGTTCCAAGGCCCAGAGGACAGTGCCCAGCTGCTAGGCGGCCGGTCCCACTGAGTCACCACTCTGGCCCGTGAGTACCCGGTGGAGGGGAGAGGTAAGCAGGCCCGCCCCTCGGGCAAACAGGGTGGCGGAGAGCAGAAGGAAAAGTGAACCAACCCCTGAGACGGAGCAGAGGGACAGCGGCTCGTACAGGTGAGCTCTGCACTGCGCTCCTCTCAGAGCCGTCTCCCCGGGGAACCCCCTTTCCTGCAGAGGCCAGCATGCCTTCCCAACAGCCGGGGCCTCGGAACCCCGGGGACCCCGCGGACCTCGCAGCACTGACTGCCCTTCTCAGGACACTGAAAGATCTGAGAACAGGTGAGTCAGAAAAGGCTACAGAGCTTTCATCCACAGCCAACGGTGCAGGCATCCACAGGCAAGCGCACAAACCTTGCAGAATGCCAGAAAAGGGGATTAAAAGAAAAAGAAGAAGACAAAGAAAAGCAACCCCCCCCTCCAGAAAGAACAGAGTCCCAGGGCCCCAAAGGCACTGCTAACCGAGCTTTAGCAGAAGCGGCTTGGTTGTAGCAGATAATCTCAACCCCCGGAAACAGCAAAATGCGAGGTCTCTCTCCATCAACCCTGAGAAGTCAGCCCTGCTTCTGGAAGCTGGCAGACGTGTGGGCACACAAGCTCTGAAACAAGGCCACCCCCCCCACCCCACACCTGTGGGAGGGGCCTTGCTGCGGTAACCTCCTGGGTCCAGCCTGGCCTAGACCCAACCTCGAACCCAGTCCCCGACACTGCGCCTTTCCCAGCCAAGCCCATCCCCGACCATCTGAATCACCAGAGTGAGTTTTTTTTTTTAAATTACATTTCCAAGAGCAACAGTGTAGAACAGGGCAGAGAAACACACCGAGGATGTTCCTAACCAAAGGCTGCCTTGCCCTGCCTCTTCCCCCAGAAAAGGAGAAATGATTCTACGTGTACACACACAGTCGTATGCACCTGTATACACGCATACGTGTAGGTTTTTCCCTGATATTCAAAATTCTTTGTGAACTAGCTATGTCTGATTCTGCTGGGCCCTTTTTTAAAAAAAAAAAAAAGGAAAGAAAAGGAGCCAGAAATACCAGTTATACTTCTGCTAGGGCTGGCCAGCTCTCAACATTTCAACTTTGAACTTTCACACAGCCAACCAAAAGCAGGCCAGAATTTGGCCAAGCCCGAAAGATCACCAAAGCTCAGACGTCTAGAATGTCGTAGATCCGGGAGAGCAGAACGCCAGAAATTATAAGCTGAATATTCTTCAGGCTTTTTGTGTTTTTTAGGTTCCTGTTAACTTCTGATCTTTACTCTTTACTTTTGTCAACAGTTACCTTAAAATTATTAATTTTTTTTAAGTCAGAATGTTTCCACCCCTGTCCCTTAGCAAGGCAAAAAGCCCTCTTGAGGAAGGGTGACATTTTAAAGGGGCATCCAGAGTGCGGTCGAGGGGACTCTCCTGCAGTGGCACTCCGGGCTGACGTTCGACACACGCAACGTTGTGCCAGAGATTCATCAACGTTTGTTTTGGTTTCAACACCTCAGACGAGAGAACTTCCAGATCCTTCACACCGCAGACTGCAGCTGACCCGTGTTCCACAGGATGCCAACATGCTGGAAATAGATTTTACCTGAAAGAAAAGGAAGAACCAGTCAGTGCCCTCAGCAGAACCCTGCATCCATTCTGACCCTAACAGTCTCCATCCTGCAGGCCACACTCGCCAACCACAGGACCTTTGAACATGCTGTCTGGAAGGCAACTCCTTCCTTCCCTTCAGGTCCTAGCTCAGGACTCTAGCTCTCCATGCAGACTCCCTAGTACACAGCTTCTTTCGTCCTTACACCCCTCCTTCCTCGCACTTCTACCAGTGTTTACACCAGGGTCGGCAAAATGTTTCTGTAAAAGTCCGGAGAGTAAATATTTTTCAATTTGTGGGTCCTACATTCTCTATGACGACTACTCACCTCTGTCCCTGTGGAGCAATAGCAGCCACAGACAGTATGAAAATGCTTGAGTGTGGCGGTGTTCCAATAAAACTTTATTTGTGGACACTGAAATTTGATTTGCAAACAATTGTTCCGTGTCATGGAATGTTAGTTTTCTCTTAATTCTTTTTCAACTATTAAATATGTAAAAATCATTCTTGGCTCAGAGCCATACAAAACCAGGCCAATGGCCAGATCTGACCCAGGGGCCAGAGTTTGTGAATCCGTGGTTTATGTCATTACCTGATTCACGTCTGGCTCTTGCTTAGGCTGGGAGCTCCTTGCAGGGCAAGACCCTTGTCTGAGCTCACTCATTTTTAAACCCCCAGCACGAAGCACACGGTACCAGGCAATGTAGGGGGTGCAAGGAACATTTGTGCAGTGAGTTAAAGAAAGACACCATCCAAAGAGACTCGGGAAAGGAAGGAAAATCTGCGAGGTCAGAGCCATCACCGTCTTCTGTTCGTGTTTGATCACGGGCATCAAAATATCACACATGTAGGGGCGCCTGGGTGGCACAGCGGTTAAGCGTCTGCCTTCGGCTCAGGGCGTGATCCTGGCGTTATGGGATCAAGCCCCACATCAGGCTCCTCTGCTGGGAGCCTGCTTCTTCCTCTCCCACTCCCCCTGCTTGTGTTCCCTCTCTTGCTGGCTATCTCTCTGTCAAATAAATAAATAAAATCTTAAAAAAAAAAATCACACATGTAACAACACTGGGGATTTAACAGAAGTTATAAAATAATGAACTTCTTTTCAAAATGTCACATGACCCCAAATATAAATATTATCATTATCAGGTAACTACCTTCTAAAAGACACAGACATCCTATTTTTAGGAAATACACACTTGAGTATTTGCTGGAAAGGGACATGATATATGTAAGTTACCCTCAAATAGTTCAGGAAAAAAAAGCAAAAAACCAATTCGTATGCACACACACAGAGCCATCATTAGGCAAATGAGGCAGAATGTTAAACCAGGAAAATCTGGGTAAAGAGCATACTATTTTTGCTTTTACACCTTTTTTTAAGTTTGAAATGATCTCCAAATAAAAACTTCCAAGAAAAAAACCCAAATAGATAGGGGCATCCTCCTATTGGACACCAGGGTACCCTCCTTGACAGACAGGAGGACGAAACAGACAAATCACCACAGCCCTGTCCTGGGGGTGGCTTTCTTCCAGCACCCACATGCCCCCTCCCCCTCTCTCAGCCTCTCTGTCTCCCCCAGAAGAGCCCAACTGCTAATGACACTCCTGCTTCATCATTAAGATAAACCCCGAAGAGTCTCCATGCTGAGCCCGCCCCCCGCTCCCCCGTGGAAGTTCCGTGAGAAGTGAAGGGAGTTTTAGGTGCCATGCTCCATGCGAATTTACTCCTTTCAAACATCCAAGTGTCCTGTCCAACGACTTTGGGTCGTAACCGTCGCAGAGAAGGAGAGGGACGTGTCCCAACCTGTCCACGTCCCATGCTCTGTCAGCAGAAATATCCCTCCCCACAGGAGCACCTGTCTCTGCACCTGTCCGGCGCCCCGGCAGCTGACCTCTCCGTGCAGTGGCGAAGGACAACTCAGGTAAAGGGCACACGGGCGTCAGGAATAAATGACAAGGAAGCCGAGGGAGCGAGCGAGGCCCCGTGTGGGAGTGTGCGTGAGACAGACGGACGGGAGGATCACCTGCCAGCAGTCCTGCGGCTGTCATCCCGGGACACCAAGCACAGAGAGGAACCACTGAATAACGTGGCTAGCTTTTACAAAAGCATCGCTAGTGAGGATTATTTGTGCTGGTTTCTTTTTTTCCTTTTTGCCTGATTCTCACGTAGCTCTATAAACTCTCTGTGTGTGTGTGTGTGTGTGTGTGTGTGTGTGTGTGTGTTTAGGCAGGAAACTGAGTAAGTCACATTCACTTAGTGGTAAATTTTCATTGCCACACCAATTCCTGTTCGCATAGGTCCTCCCCTCACAGACATGAAACTCAGAGAGTTTTAAGGTGCGCGATACCTTACCGAGAACTGACCCCAGATCGCCAATACTGCTCTTCAGGGAAACAAAAGGGCCTCATGACATGTCCATTTTACACACCCAAGCTCGGCATCCTGCAAGGAAGGGGACGGGCAGAGCTTCATTCCGACTGGTCCGGGGAGGACCCTGCTCCCGTTTCAGGTCCGGGTAGGACACTCGGGCATCCTCGGTGGGGGAGGGGCCAGCGGGTCCCCGATTCCTTCCAGGCCTCAGAAGCTCACGACACCCATCACCTCCACAGCTGTCCACAGGTTGATGCTCCTAACAGCTTCACTCCTCACCCCCGAACCTTCGTTCCAGAAGATGAGGAAGCACGGGATAGGCAGAAGGGCCTTCTGAGCCCAACCTTCCAGAAGGCCCTGCGCTGAGTGCACTCAGCCACCGCCACAGGGTGTCCCTGGGGACTCTGAGCCCCGGGCCTCCGTCTAGGACAAGCGAGTCAATCTGTTTTTCTCCTGCTCTCCAGCCTCACCTCCAAGGGCCATGTGCTGCAAACAGCCACCCGACGCCCTCTGTTCCAAAGACAAGATGCCAGGCACGGCGCCCGGCGTCACAAATCTCATCGGTTTCTAAGGAGATTCCCACAGGAAGCCCTAGCCCGGAGAGGGTGGGAGGCAGGCATTTCTAGAATGCATGACTGTATTCCCACAGGCCACATCTTTTCCAAACCTAAGCGGCAGAGTGGGGAGGAAAGGTGTGTCTCCCAGGCTCCCAGCAGCCTCCACCTGCGGGCTGCACTTGTCACAGCTGCCGACACCACCCACGGGCAAAGGGCGGGAAGGGCAGCATCTGCCTCACGTTGCGGGGAACACCTAGAGGGGATCACAGAAGTCCCCTGTAATAAAGCAGGGGTGCATAAGAGACCCGAAATATCAGCCACAGCTGCACGCTGGGCCAACCAAGCTCAGAGCACAAACAGCCAGGACTCCAACACCTTGCGAAATATGGAATCATTTCAAAACCCCAGGGCTCTCGGTAATCTGTGTAGCCATCATTTCTTTCCTCTAATTAGCCTTTTCAAGTGCAGAGCTGGAAATTCATTTCTACAGACTCTGTTGCCCTCCCCCGACCAGCCCCCACCGCATCAGGCCCTAAACAGCGGTCTTACCTCACAGATTAGAGCATCCCACGTGCGTCCGAGCCTAAAAAGAGGGCTCTGCACAGACGCCTTGCCCTGGCCACCTTCTCCCCATTTCCCGCCTGGCTGATGCGTCCAGGCTCTAAGTCACAAAACGTTATCAAAGAAATGCACGTGCAACAGTATGAACCAAGTTACTGCCTCGCTCCCTCGTGCCAAGAACACGATCTTCCTCTTCGCGCTCACTCGTAAAATAACCCAAGGTCCCCGATTCAGCCGCATCGACTTAAATGTAGTCTGTTTCCCAGAGGGAACCCCAGTATTTAGCCGAGCTATGTCTAAGCAGAAAATGTCTAAGTACCTGTGAGCAGATTATCAGGTGCAGACAAGGAAGTTCTCAAAAACACGAAACCGAACATAAAACGGGTCTTAAAATTCTAGTTCTTTCAAACTTATTGACCTATAAAGTTGTAATGTGTCGTTCAGGTGGAAAACGATCGCAACACAGCATGTGTAACACGGTCCTACTTCTATAAAAAAAAGAAAAGAAAAGAAAATTCACAGAGACGTACTCACACACACTCTAGTGGTTATCGTTAAGCAGTGAGATTACAGGTAATTTTAGGTTTCCTTTCTCTTGTCTGTCGTGTCCACAGCATACATTACACCTGCACTCAAGAACGCTGTTGTTCGGTCTTCCCAAATGGTCAGTCGCCTTTGGGCCTGAGGACTGGAGCAGTCTTGCATCTCATGACCCCGCTCCAAGTTCACTCGCATCCTGATACCATTTGAACCCACGAACAACACAAAATTCTACCAGGAGCTACTTGAAGTTCAACAAACAGGGAGGCGGGGGAGGGCCGGGCGATAAGGAAAGCCTGTGGGAGGCAGCCAAAATGCCGACCCCAGGAAAAGCTGAAAATAAAAGCTAAACACTCAATTTTCTAAATGCTCAATGGAAGACGTTGGAAACACACCCAAAGAAAGCTTAAGGAAGGGAGGCAGGGCCCCGGGCCCTGTCTGCCTTCTCCGCAGGGAGAGCAGCTCCCCTGCCAACCCTCAGCCCCTGAAAATGGACGCCTCTGCAAAGTCCATCTTCTCAGGAGCACCTCTCAGCTGTTGAACGGATCACTGTCTGCAGCGGTGTGAAAACCACCAGAACTGCTGACAGAGGACAGCCCCAGCAGCTGGGCAGCCCCATGCCCCCTGACCTCACACATTCCCAGCTGCAGTTTCCAAACCAGCGCCCTTTCATGGGACATCGTCACGGCAGCCAAGTTCATTGGCGCTGGGGCTGCCACGGTAGGTGGCTGGCTCTGGGACTGGAATTGGGACTGTGTTTGGGAGCCTCATCATTGGTTATGCCAGGAACCCCTCTCTGAAGCAACAGCTCCTTCCCAACGCCATTCTGGGCTTTGCCCTCCTGGAGGCCATGGGGCTCTAGTGCCTGCTGTTGGCCTTTCTCATCCTCTGCGTCATGTCAAAAAGCCGTCTCCACCTCCCATAGGTCTCTCTCCCGTGTCTCATCGGCCCTGTATGTTCCTTTTCCTATACCTCAGGAATAGGAAAGTGGTTGGCTCAGAGTTTGACAGAGGGAAGACAAATAAATCCTGTATTAATAAGAGAAAGAAAAAAAGGAAGGGGGGTAGAAATCAACTCAAGTTGCAAATCGGTGAAGCCAAAACATGGTTCTTTGTGTAGACAAATAAAATCAAACTTCCAGCAAGACTGATCAAGGAAAAAGAGAAAAGGCAAACACAAGCAATGTTAAGAATGGAAAGGGGACTATGTCTACATGTTACCAAGATTTAAAAGACAGGCGAATGCTGTGAACAACTTTAGGACAATACATTTGAAAACTTAGATGAAGTGGACAAAATCCGAGAAATACAACCCATCAAAACTGACCCAAAGAGAAACAGATAAAGACTACGGAGTCCTATCACTATTCAAAGAACCGAGCATCAGTAGTTTTTTAAAAAGTCTTGTACTAAGAAAGCATCAGGATCCAGGGGGTTGGAAAATAAGGAACATACCCTAGCTTGTTTTATCAGGAAAACTTGTTTTACTACTAAAAACTCTTACCGAAGCCTGATAAAGACATCACAAAGTACGAGAAAGAAAACCAATCTTGGTCGTTCAGAGAACCAAGAAAGTCCTAAACAAAATATCAGCAAACTAAAAGGTAGTGATGTGTAGGAAAGGACAACACAACCATGAGCAAGCCCATTTTATCACACAGATGCAAAGCTGGTTCAATATCAGAAAAGTTGAAAAAAATTCAGAAAAGTAGATGAATACAATTTCACCACCTTAACAGATTGAAGGTAACAATGATCCTATCGATAGAGCTAGAAAAAGCATTTCAATAAAATTTGACATTAGCAAACTAGGAATGGAGAGAAACTTCCCAGAAAAGAAATTCTACAATCCTACAGCGAACACCACCCTCAGTATGGGAAGCACACCCTTTAAGGTAAAGAATAAGACAGAATGAGGGGCGCCTGGGTGGCGCGGTTGGGTAAGCGTCTGACTCTTGGTTTCAGCTCTGGTTGTGATCTCGGGGTCATGAGATCGAGCCCCATGTCAGGCTCTGCCCTCAGTGGGGAGTCTGCTTGAGATTCTCTCCCTCTGCGCCTCCCCACTCCACGCTCCTTCTCTCTTTCTCTCTCTCTAAAAAATAAATAAATCTTTTGAAAAAAGAATAAGACAGAATGTCTATTATTATCACTTATATTTAACAATGACTTAGAGGCCGAGAGTGAGTACAAAAAGGCTTAAAAAGGAGATAAAATGTTGAAGGATCGGGGGGGGATCTTATTAGAACAGGTTGATATATCTACACAGAAAATCCCCAAATTCCCATTTATGCTACTAAAATTAATGAGAGTTTGGCAAGGTAGCTGGATTTGTTAAAAAAAAAAAAAAAAACAGCATTTAAAAAAATCAACCAAAATTCCAGACACCATAAACAAAAAGTAAGAAAACTATATTTTTTAAGTCATTTAGGAGACATGGTCACAAATCCTGTGACAGTAGCTTGCAGAGGAACTGGTCTTTGAAGCTGTCCCCAAAGTGCCAGCAGAGAGAAGCGAGCAGCCCTGGAAGCAGAAGCCCGGGCATGGAGATTGAACCTGCAGGACACAGGGGTCCACTAGGGCCTGATGATCTGCACCAGAAGGTCAACCCAAACGGATGTGCTGGGACCTAAGTCCCATGGGACCTTAGGTTCCTCACGCACCTTGATGTCTCTCCTTCACCCCCAGAATGTGTTAGAATGTGGGTGCAGGAGAGACATCAAGATGCGTGAGGGGCTTAAGGTAATTCCTGTATTCAAAATCACCATGCAGGGCACCTGGGGGGCTCAGTCGGTTAAGCGTCTGCCTTCAGCTTAGGTCACGATCCCTGACTCCCAGGACTGAGGCCCTTGCCAGGCTCCCTGCTCAGCAAGGAGTCTGCTTCTCCCTCTGTCTCTGCCCCTCTCCCTACTCATGCTCTCTCTCTCAAATGGATAAATAAAATCTTATAAATAAATAAACAAACAAACAAATAAATAAACAAATAACCAACCAGCCGTGTGTGGAGGGGTGCCAACGACAATGTTCCGGAGCGTGCTTCGAGACCCGTTTTCTTACCTGCTCTTGCCCTTACAACAGACCAGGGAGCAAACTCAGACTTTCAAAAACCACAAGGAGGAATCTGTTACCTTAACATCTACCAGGTGGTTCAATTTAATCATTTTCTTTTAGAAACAAAATCACCAGGTTGAAGAGATCTCTGCCGCGCTGTCCTCACCACAGCACTGTTGACAACAGCCGGGACGCGGAAACAACCAGAGTGTCCGTCGACAGATGAACAGATCAAGAAAATGGGGTATACGTACACGATGGAGTATTGTTCAGCATAAAAAAAGAAGGAAATCCTGCCATGTGCAATTACATGGATGGACCTTGAGGCCACTATGCTCAGTGACATAAGCCAGACGGTGAAAGACTACACTGCATGGTCTTACTCACGTGTGGAATCTCAACAACAACAACAACTCCCAGGAAAAGGTCAGACTGGTAGTTTGAGGCAGAGGGCTGAGGGTTCGGGACGTGGGGAAAGGTGGTCAAAAGGGACAGACGTGCAGTGAAGAGATCAGTAGGTACTAGAGACATAATGCCCGGCATGATGGCTTCCGCTGCCTTATGGCCCATCTGCAAATCGCTAACAAAGTCCCAGCATCCACACAGCACCAACTGTCAGCCTAGAAAAGGCGCGTCCTCCATTGTTTGAAGAACTAAGACGAGCTGTGCATTTTCTTAATCTGACGGTGGTTTCAACATGTACCTTCTTTTCCTGATACCAGACACAATACCAAGCCAGCAGTCTTAGACCACGATAGCTCGTGTATCCGCGTACTCAAGAGAGGGCCCCTCCACCACCGTGCGCCCAAGGACGAGTCTGAACACAGAATATCTGGATGGACGGGTACTTCTATTTCTCTGGGAGGGTCTCTTCCTGCTCAGTGAGACCTGAGGCTTCCACCCTTGGTTCACTCACTAAATATGGATGAGACTCTATTTAGCGTCTCGGAATCAACACACTGATCCACGTAAGCCCTCGCGTGCTCCCCATCGTGTGATACTCCCAGGCCTGCAGGATGCAACAGGCCCTTTTCACCGTGAGTAATAATGAGGACATAGTTTTCTTCACATTATGTTTTATTTCTGTGCATTCAGTGTGAGACAGATAAAGTGGCTAAGCAATAAAACCAATACAATCACTAACTTTCTTATGTGTGTATTACGTTGTCGTACGGCTGAATATCACTGATTGTTTTGATTCTACTCAAAGAGGGCTATTTACCTAACGTGCAAATTACAGCTAATGGTTTGCTCTGCCATCTACAATAAGCAATCCATGTTTTAATGTTTACCTGTTCTTAATAAAATTTAGGTGTGATTCATTCACAAACTTTGTTTCTAATACTGGTATGAATATACACATGATAGTGCAGCCATTTTTTTCAGACATGATGATAAAATAGTATTTTTAGGTTAAAAATATACACATACACACACACATATATATATTTATACTTGGAGATACATAACAAATATATATATATTTACATATATATTTATATATATTTTTATATATATGGTGTATATATATATATATATATATATATGGTAATATAGCTAATATATCTGGGAATATATCTAACAAAAACTTATAAAATATTTATGGAGAAATTTTTGAAAGTCCTGAAAGACATTTTTTTAAATACCTGAATAAATGGAAAGTCACCCCTGTTCGTAGATTGGAAGGGTTCTCATAAAGGGGCTGATTCCCCTTAAACTGATACATGGAGTCAAAAATCCCAAACATTGTTTTGTTGCATCTGACAACTGATTTACGTAGAAGGGTCAAGAATGGCCAAGGTCATGCTGATAACAAGTCCGGAGAGGTGGGAAAGACCCGCCTCCTCGAGCATGGGGAAGCTGCGTGTGCTGGTTAACCTTACGTGTCACCCCGACTGGGCCACGGCGTGCCCAGAGAGTTGGTCAAACACTATTCTGAGTGTGTCTGTGAAGGTGTTTCTCGGGCAGATTAACAATTTTATCAGTAGGCTGAGTGAAGTAGATTGCCCTCTCTGGTGGGGGTGGGCCTCGTCCAATCAGTTGGAGGCCTGAATAGTACAAAAGGTGGGTAAGACAGAATTTCCTCTCCCTGCTGACTGTTTTCAAGCCGGGACACTGGTCTTCTCCCACACTTGGACCGGGACCTATACCACTGACTCTCCTCGTTCTCAGACCTTCAGACTTGGACTTTTAAAATAAATCTTTCGAGTGGTTCTGTTTCTCTGGAGAACTCCGGCAGGGAAAGCTCAGGATGGGGTCCAGCCTGGATTTGTGGCTCCCCTTTGTTGGTAATAACAAGAACATTGGGCAGACAGCTTCCTCTTCTTCGAGGCTTTGAGCCCTTGTCTCTAAACTACGCTCGCCCCCAGACTTACAGTGAGAATCTCACATGTCCGAAGGACACTCCGAAAGGATCCAAAAACCAAACCACAACCCCAAAGTCACAAAGTCATTCTGACTTTCCCACGGGCTGCCTTCAGCTCACACCCCTGCCTTTGGAGCTCATCAGTCGATTCCATCCAAGGAGCCACCCCCACCCCATGCTCTCAGCCACGAGTTTCAGAGAGGCTGAAAGAGAAGTGTCCATTTGCGTGCCCCACGTGCGGCACCTTCGGCTGCTTGGACCTGGTCCCCCACCCCCCACCCCTGCCCCCTGCAGCACATGACAAGCCTGTTGTCTGACATCCAGCCCCCCTTTTCTTCATGTACATTTCTCCAGCATTCACATCCGGGAAAAGTGGGAAAAAACAGTTCTCTGCGAGCATTTCTGCTGCCTTTCTGGGGGCTGCGTGTTCTAGGAAGGATCAAAGCAGTTCCCTCCATAAGCAGAACGCCCCAAAGTCAAACACATGACCAAAGAACAAGGACACATGGACACCACACCTGGCCTCGCGTTGTCTTCCAGGGTGAACCATCCTACCACCTGAATGCCCGAGAGCCCAGGAGGGAGCTGCTGTCCCCACCCCTTACCTGTATTTGATGTCAAATACTGTGGAGTCCTCATCCTCGTCATCCTCCTCATTCAGTGGGGCCATTTCCACGCGCTCGGCGGGAGTAGTGATGATGTCATACTTGCGGGTCTTCTTCAACCTCTTTCCCGACCTGGAAGAAGAGACGCACATTCCTGAAAACGCTACAACCCCCACAGGTAAGTCAGGCTGCCCTCCAGCCGGCTCCCAGAAGCCTTGGCCAACGTTCCATCTCCGTCCCTTCCAGCCATGGGACCTCTACGGACTCCTGACCTTGCTAGCCCTCCCGGTCCTCACCCACAAAGTGGAGATGATTATGCCTGCCCTGAGCACTGCAAACCCCGGTCATTGAGATAAATAATAAATACCCCAATGCAATATTTTCCAAAGGGCAAAACTAATGCAAAGAAAATCTGCAATGACCCTTGTCTCAATGAAGACAGGATCCGGCGCTGCGTCTGCATGGGCCTGACACACCTGTGCCCTCGTGCCCTTGCTCCCTCACCCTCAACCTGGCCCCGCTGTGTCCGTGCATCACTGCTCCCAGCACAGGGGCCATAGACAGCAGCACCCGGGGGCCAACCCGCTGGGATCCGGGTCCGGGCTCGGGCACCCTCTACCTGTGTGATCTCAGGCAAGTCAGCTCATCTCCCTAAGCCTCGGTTTCCTCCTAAATAATGTAGGATACGGACAGGATTTGTCCCTCACAGGCAAGAGAGGATTAAATGAGATGGTGCGTGCAAGCAGCCTGCACACAGGAGACCCTCCGCAAAAATTACTGCTAGTAATAAACAAACAGGAGCGCTCCAGCCTCCTTCGGATGACAGGGACTTGTCAAAACAAGTCAATACTGTTTCCATCGTGAGGATTTACGAGGATAGTGAGTTATAATACTAAGCTTTTACCTCTGGGATGGTAAAGGGCCACTGTGGGCCACAGGGAAAGTGCTAAGACAAGGGCTTCAGTCTCTGGCGTTTGCCGCTCTGCAGGAAGGATGCAAGATTTATCAGGGCAGGGCTGAAAGTTTATGACGCCACGGGGAAGAATACTATTATCATGACTGCCGATGCTCTTTGCATTTGTTTTCCAAGATCTCGAACGTTTTCCCAAATGCCTCATAGTCTATGGTTTCCCTCCTCCTTTTTGAGTGTATCTGATACGATGAGAAACCAGCCAAGCCCCTCCCCCCCAAAAATCATTAACGGGACACTGAAAAATCCTATGCTCCCACAGACTGTAAGCTGTTCCCACGTGGTGACCACATCCAAGACACACACAAGATCTCTCTGTCCCCAGCACACAGAAATTCTTTGGTCAGTTGGTACAATGATGACATGAGAAGCTCACTGTCAGGTTTCTCGTGATTTCTTCACAACAGCAAATTGTTCTTGTCTTACCTCGTGTGCTTTACCAAAAACATGAGAAGTGTCATCTACACGGGAAAAATATGTATTTATCTGTATCTGTGTCTTTGGCATAAAGCGCCCTATACAACCAAAGGACCTGCTCCTAGGGTTCTCTGATAGAAAAGGAGGTGTCCTGTGACCCTGAGGACTTGAGAAAGCCCCATATGGACACCCCAAGAGACGGACACCCCAATGGTTTCAGGCTGAGGGGTCACAGTGCTGTTTGTAATTCTTGCTCAGGTATCGTGAAGCCTAGAAAATGCAAATTCTGATTTGAAAACCTCGTTGTGCCCTTGGAATTCAAAACCTAGTTTAGTCATTGGCCCTGGGGCGGGACTGACTGCTGACCCTGGAAGAAAGCTCCGGAGGCTTTGACTTTAGCTCTGCTTCATAGGAGTGGATCCCTATCAACTGATAAAATCACCTCCCTTCTTCCTGATTGTTCTTGTCATGAGAAAATTAACCTACTTAGTTTAAAATAAGATCCTTGAACAGTTACCCAAGGGACAAGCTGGAAAACACCACCAGCCTCCAGAAGGTCACAGCCTACTTGCTTTAATGCCAACCATTCCAACCACACGACCTCAGGAAAGAATTTTCAACCCCAAGATAAAAGGTATGGTGATTAATTTCATATGTCAACTTGACTGGGCCACAGGGTGTCCAGACATTTCATCAAACATTATTTCTGGGTGTGTCTGTGATGGTGATTCTGGGTGAGATTAACATTCAAATTGGCAGGCTAAGTAAAGCAGACTGCCCTCCTCAGTGTGGTGGGCCTCATCCAATCAGTTGAAGGCCTGACCAGAATATAAAGACTGATCCTCCCACAAGTAGGAGAGTGCCTCCTGCCTGACTGCCTTTGAGCTGGGACATTGTTTTTTGTTTGTTTCTTCCTTACCTTCAGACTTAAACTGAAACATTAGCTTTTCTTGGGTCTCAGGCCTGCCAGCCTTGGGAGGGGAACTTACACCACTGTAAGCTGTTGGGTCTCTACCTTGCACATTCACCCTGCAGATCTTGGAACCTGTCAGCCTCCATAATCTCGTGAGCCAATTACTCAAAAAATGTGTCTTAATCTACTGATTATATTAATACAAATTATTAATTTAATTAATGTACTAATAATATAATTCATGTGTCATATATTGACATACATTCTGTGTGTGTGTGTGTGTGTGTGTGTGTGTCTATCTTCTTGTTCCTGTTTCACTAGAGAACCCTGACTAGTGCAAAAGGCCATTAGCAAGAGCCCTAATTCATGCTTTAAATGCCATTTTTGACCTAACAAGCTGAAGAAATTACATTTCAAATGATCAACCTCTCAGACACAAAAACCCTTCACAAACAAGAAGCCACGTCACTGTCCGCTGTGGGACGTGTTAACAGGGAAACTGGGACCTGTGAGAAGTCGAAGAGACTCAGGCTCACTGGCAGAGGCCTCCACAGACGAGTGCCTTCACGGGCGGGCAGGTAGCTGGGTGGTCACTGCGTGACACGCTGCCCTCAGAGGGGGCAGGATGGGAGGCTCCCCACATATTTCTCCCCATAGAAGGCGACCCCTCCTTCCGTAGCTGCATGCGAGTCAGAAGTGGGGAAATGTCTAAACAGTCCATGAGCCCTTCCTGCAGACTCTAACTGCCCTGGGGTTGGAGAACAGGGCCATCCTGCCCTGGAAAGGGAGCATGTGGGAAAACAGAAAATGGACATCTCTCCACTCTAAGTAACCTGGCCAAGTCTTGCTCTGTCCTCCCTGAGCGTGGACACTCTAACCCGTCTTTTCAAATTAATACTAGTTCGTAACAACTGAGCTCTTGCTGGGGGCCAGCAAAGCCATTTACACATAGGATCACATGTAAAACTTACAAATCGCTCTATAAGGTGCTGCTGTCTGCCTCACCACTGAGGAAAAGAAGGCTCAGAGGGGTTGATATCCCCATGGCCAAGGCCAAAGGCTGCCCCAGACAAAGCTCCCCGGTGGTCACCTTGAACCACCCATGCCGGCCAAGAGGCAAGGCGCCAGCTGGCTCTTGCTACTTCCCTGCTCACTCCCAGCTGCAACCCCACTCCGCACCCCCACCAGACTCCACACCCACTCAACGTTAATGCCAAGAAACTCTCTGCCCCCATCAGACTCTCTGGAATTTGCCACTTAACACAGCTCACACACTCCTACTTCAAACTGATCTGCACACACTTCTAATAAGCTCTTTCTGAATCGTGGCTTCCTTAGGACGTGAGTTGCTTTGAGGCAGGCCAGCCTCCACCTCCTCCCTCCTTTCGCCCTCTGTATTTTTGGTGGCCTGGGTGAATCCCCTTCCCACCTCGTCCCTGCAGTTGAGGAGGCCTGGCCATTGATCACATCCCCAGCTCCAGGAGTGGACACAGGACTGAAGCCTGAGCCAATCAGTGTGTTTCCACCCCCAGGCCCTGACAAGAGGGGCGGGAGTGGGGACCAATCAGAGCCAATGGCCCCTTGCTAGCAAGGCTGGGAACAGGGACAATAAATGCTCCACCCACTGACCTTGAGACCCAGATGAAGTAAGCTATCTTGCCACCTTCTAGAAATGGAAAATAGGGGGCAAATGGGTGGCTCAGTCAGTTAAGTGTCTGCCTTCAGCTCAGGTCATGATCCCAGGGTCCTGGGATCAAGCCCCGCATTGGGCGCTTTGCTCAACAGGGAGTCTGCTTCTCCCTCTCCCTCTGTGCTCTCTCTCTCTCACTCTCTCTCAAGCAAGTAAATGAAATCTTTTTTTAAAAAAAAGGGAGGGAGGGAGGAAGGAAGAAAGAGAGGGAGAGAGAAAGAAAGGGAGAAAGAAAACCAACATGGCAGAAGGCAGATGGGGAGGGAGAGAAACCAAGTTCCGAATCTACTATAAAGCCAGCCCTCCGCGACAGCTACAAAGCCAGCCTGGCCGGGGTTTCTGGCACACACAACATAGAGAATCTGAAGCACCGCAGGGTCCCGAAGGACCGAAGGCAGGTGCAGCAGGATGCGAGCTAACACTAACCATACATGCTGTCTTGGGGTTCTCCGACATTCTAATGGTAAGACCGACACCTTAGAGTATAATCTTCTCATTTCGTCAAACCCTTTCAAAGCCGAGGACGCATCCCTGCTCTAGAAACAAAGAACCACACGTACCAAGTGCCTCAGTGACAATATCACAAGAAGTTTTGCTTAGGGCCGCCAGGAGAACAGGTTTCCCAAGAAGACAAACACCCTGGTGACTCCTTCCCACGGGGCTGTTGATAAGCACACCAGCCTGAGGAAAGGCAAAGGCCACATGGCCACAGAGACTCTGAAGTCCCCTGAGTCTCTCCAGGGACAGTGGGTCAGCTTGAGGACACGGCCCTCCCCTCGCTCAGCAGCCTGAGGAAGAAAGCTCTAGACTCCTGGTTCTAGAGCCCAGGTGTAGAGTCAGACCTGAGTTCATAACCCAGACATACGCGGGGGTGGACGGGGTGGGGGTGGGGGAGACCAGGCAGGAGAGCCGCTTGCCAAAACTGTGGGCATAGAGCTTCCGGCTAAAGAAGGAGACTCAGGAATCAGAGGAGCGCAAAGACGTAGCTGGCCCGTGCTCCACAGCTCGGCCCCCTGACACAGTTTCTCCTTCCTGGAACAAGGTCCCCTTATAGCAGGTGGCCTCAACGAAGAGATGGCAAATGGTGGTTTTAAGTAAATGTTCGCATTGTGCTTCACAGGAACAGGCAAGACCGGAGAAGTTCTAAGAGACAAAGGATCCTTCCACCGGAGCCAAAACACACATTTCTAACAAGACAGAGGAGACGTTCAAGATTCTTGTACTCTGAAATGTAATCCTAAAGCCAGAGGATGTGTTTACTCAAAGGCCCTTTCAGCAGCTGGTCAGAGATGGGTTTCCCAATGAGCCCCGGCCTGCTCCGCCTGCACAAACACAAAGGCCGGGAGCCGAGCATCGGAGCTCAGCAGGCCAGCATGGAGGGAGGCCTTCCGCCCTAGCCCTCCCCCACCGAGAGGAACCCAGCCAAACCCTTAAGGGCTGGGGGTACGGCACTCAGATCCACAGACTGCACGTCCAGAGATGGGGTTCTGACCTCAGCTCTGCAATTCCTTCGTTAAGTGCCTCTGGGCGACTCGCTGGCCTGAATGTTAATTGCATATCCATTTCTACCACTCGCCAGGTTCAGTTGGGGTTCTGGTGACGGATGCCCATGGTGCCTCCCTGCCCCAACCAACCTATGGGGTCACAGCTTTCCCATTTCCCCAATAAGGCCTTCCCGGGACACCCCACAAAAGTCAGGTGTCCCCCTTCTTGACTCCTGTGATCTCCACTGACGGGCATGGCCCCCACCGTGGGGCACCATCTTCGTGTGACTCTGAAACCCATGTGGCCATCTTGCATCATTGCTCCACTAGGGTGACAGTGATGGCAGCCACCAGGATGGGCACGCTCAGTGCAGGCATCACACACACAGTCTTACTGGAGCCTCCAGCCAGCGAGGCGTCATGGAGTCAAGGAAACAAAAACCGGAAGCACTGAGTGACGTGACCCACAAGTGGGACTCAAATCTAGGTCCACCACATCCTAGAACCTCCAACAAGGGAGGAGGAAACTCAGCTGAGATACCCGGTACCCTCACACCCTCAGAGCGGGCGCTCTCAGGCAGCAGGAAGTCCAACTGCGAGGGCTTTTGGCGGCTGGCCGTCTCCTGACACCACCAAAAGCAACCAATAGAAGACTTTGTCAATGAAAAGAGGGCACGCCGTGCTTTGGACAAGAAAGTTTCAACCTCCATACTGATGTCAAGGCTCCGAAACGAATCTACCAGTTTAATTAAATCCAATAAAACACGGACAGATTTTTGTGGGGCAATCTAGACAGGTTGATCCCAAAGCTCAGAGAAGGAAAATTTTTTAAAAGGTAACAAGAATAGCCAGGAAAATTCTGGAAAAGAGGAGTATGAAGGGAAATGGATCCTAATTGAGTGTTTACCCAAACCTGGGGGTTGGGAGGGAGATGGGGGTTCTGCTGATGGGCTTAGAGTTTCTTTAAGTGTTGATGAAAATCGGGGTACCTGGGTGGCACAGCAGTTAAGCGTCTGCCTTCGGCTCAGGGCGTGATCCCGGTGTTATGGGATTGAGCCCCACATCAGGCTCCTCCGCTATGAGCCTGCTTCTTCCTCTCCCACTCCCCCTGCTTGTGTTCCCTCTCTCGCTGGCTGTCTCCCTCTGTCACATAAATAAATAAAATCTTTAAAAAAAAAAAAAAGAGTTGATGAAAATCTTCTAAAATTGACTGGGGTGGGGGTGCCTGGGTGGCTCAGTCAGTTAAGCATCTGCCTTCAGCTCAGGTCATGATCCCAGGGTCCTGGGATCGAGTCCCGCATCGGGCTCCTTGCTCAGAGGGGAGCCTGCTTCTCCCCTTTCCTCTGCTGCTCCCCCTGCTTGTGCTCTCTCTCTCTCTCTGCCAAATAAATAAATATAAATCTTTTTTTAAAAATTCAAAAAATAATAAAATAAAATAAAATAGATTGGGGTGATGGGGCACAACTCTGCACACACTAAAAACCATGAATCGGGACACTTTAAATGGGTGAATCGTAGGATACGGGAATTCTATCTTACAAAGCTGTTATTAAAAATAAGGAAAGATATATATATTTACATGCGTATATACATATGTTACATTCATTCCTATACTTTTAAAATCTCTGGAAAGAGTCACAGGAAACCGACAGCATCCAAAGAAAGAGGCGCGGTGGCCGAGGGGACGAGAAGTGAGAAGATTATTCACAATACATTCTTTGGCTCTGCAGGAATTCTGAACCATGTGAATACAGTACCTATTTTTAAAATGAGCAAACAAGGAAGTAAGATTCGAAGTCAGTAATTAAAATAACATTTGCAAATGCAGCAGGCACGTGTGTCAGGCCTGCTCTTTCCTGGAGCTGGCCCAGGGGTCCCTCTGCTCCGCCTAAAGGCTGCAACTGTCGCATCGGGTGACTTTGGGAGCCAAACCCAGCAGCTGGACCTTCCTTCCACCCTAGCTGATTTCATTTTCAATCCCATTAAAGTATTTCCGTAGGGGGCGCCTGGGTGGCTCAGCACGTTAAGCATCTGCCTTCCGCTCAGGTCATGATCCCAGGGTCCTGGGATGGAACCCGGACTCCGCGGGGAGCCTGCTTCTCCTTCTCCCACTCCCCCTTCTTGTGTGCTCTCTCTCTCTCTCTCTGTGTCAAATAAATAGTCTTAGAAAATAAATAAAAATAAAAAACATATGTCTATCTGTAAAAAAATAAAAAATAAAGTAGTTCCGTAGCTCAAGGACCAGCATGCTGCTGAAACCATACCACTTGTCACAAAGAGCACGGGTCACCTTTGACATTTAGAAAAATTAATAAAGAAAATGAGAACAAACTGGGGGCGACACCAAATCAAGCAGCTGCCAGCAGCTGGCCGAGATGCCATGCAGCCTTAATGCCTGGTGGGGCTTCTGCCCTGGGATCAGAGGCTTTTCCCATTTTTCACTCTGACCTTGACCCCGCACCTGCATCCTCGGAGCATAAGACAAAACTGAGCCACACAGACCTGTACCCCGGAAACAAAGAATACATTATAGGTTAATAATAATTTTTTTTAAATGACATAACTGAGCCTTCTCTAGAAAACTAAGTAAACTTGAAGAAAGAAAGAACCCAATTCTAAAACCCACCTCCCAGCACCCCTGCAGGGAAGCAGGTGCTGGAGAGGCAGGGACAACGGTGCAGTCTCCGGAGAATGGGCAACGACTGGGGCTTAGCCCTGAGCTCGGGCAGCGAGGCCACCACTGCCTCCCACCAAGGCAGGCGGCCGGGATACAATTCCCAAGGACAACCTTCCTTCTTGCCCTGCCTTGGGCCCGGGCCTGCACGCCACCCAACACCTTCCTTTTAAAGCAGTTTAAACAAGCCCCTGAAAGAGGTAAACAGCAATGCAACATGAACCTCTTGGAGATCTGACGTTTGGCGACAAGAGACAGAGCTTTTCCTCCAAGGTCTTCAGTGGCCCCACTCTAACACGGCTCCCGTCAAGCCCTCCTGAACACGGCGAGAGCCTTCCAGAGGCACCTGGAAGCCCCTCCACACCTCGCCCCCGTCCTCGTGCCGCACCCTCCCCACCCTCCCCACCATGCCAGGGCTCCTCCATTCCAGCACCCAGCTCCCAGGCAAGCACTGTGACTCAAAGCACCCGGTCAAAAACCCCCATGCCCCCGAGCCCCCCAGGCAGAGGAAACCCGGGAAGCAGGTCTGGCGTGGCATAAACATTAGAACGAACAGGATGGCAAATGGTGACCAATGAGCCAGAGACACAAGGAGAGATGTTCAGCACCCCAGCCAAGACAGACACCCGCCCATTACTGTCACACGGAACGCAGGCCCTGTGTTTCCAGGTATTCCCATCTGTCCAGAAATCAGACCTAGATTTTTTTATGTGAAGACTTCCAATTTTTAAGTGTTCTCATCCCTCTCCATTGTTTAAAAAAAAACACTGTGCACATCAGAACAAAACAAAACATAACATGTATCTGGGGACCCTCAGTTTGCAACCCCTAAGTGTTTCCTGGCTGTGGTCATGGATGCAATGCCAGGCATGAGTGACATCAAACAAGTCAACTAAAAATCAGGAGCCCGGGAAGATGAGATGACACGCATGTTCAACCGACACGCTTCCTCATACCTGCTCACCAGCAGCTCATTGGATTAAGGGGTACCAGTCGTTACTTGTACAACCAAGCACTTCCCCCCACGTGGGCACCGTCCCCTTTGGGGTTAACAGAGTGGTGTCATTTCTGACCGAGCCCAACGCCTACATCCACCTACAACACACATTGTGCCCGGGGGTGTTTACAGGTCATCTAAACAGGATCCCACAAGACGGAGCGCATTACCCCAAAGAGCTCAATTACAAGCCTCAGGGCTTCTCTTCATCACGCCACAGCTTCTGGCCTCCATCTGCTCTCCACACTTGCTTCTCTTGCCCTCTGTCGATCCCTGAGGGACAGATCCAACTTTAATTCTTCCGAGACAAAAGCAGCACACCCCAGCTTTAACCTGTTGAGGCGTCACCTGCAATATGGCGACGGCAAATACACCAAGACCTGTTCCTCCAGCTCCCCAGGTGTGTTTGCAAAGGGCTGGGTCGTCCTTGTGTTTAAAGGAGGTGCCAGGTGGGGGAAGCAAGGAAGGCAGCCTCCAGGGGCAGCTCCCTTGGTTCAAGGGCAGTGGCAAGATGACCAACAGGGACACTGCTGGTGGACCCACAGTCCCGACTACAGCGTGGAAACATTCAGCTCACCGTGCCTTGGGACTCGTGGCATGAATAGCCCTTTCGGCATCCACCTGTCCCTGCCACGTGGTGGGGGGGCCTGGGCACGTGACTCCTCGCTGCCAACACCCCCACTTCAGGGACAGTCACCTCTCACAGAAGCTCCCAACCTCTCCACCCCAAGCCCAGATGTCCAGCTGTGTGGCTGGCATTTCTGTGAGCAAGTTTCACTGTACACCATCTTCTTCCTCCCCTTCTCCCCTGCCTGACCATTCCCTTCACCCCGCCCCTGTTCTTCAGGCCCTTCGGGGGCCCCCTGACACTCTCCTCTCCCTCCTCCTCTTCACCCACTCAAGCCTCCAGGCCTCCCTACGGGTCCTTCCAGCACCTTCCATGGCTCTCCACAGTCACCCTGAGTCCCGGCCATAGCCACACCACAATTCACCTACTCACTCAGCAAATACTTAGTAAGCCCCTAGCACGGGTGGGCAGTAAAAGCAGCACTGTGATTACCCCATCCGCTCCTCTGACCCACGACAGGTCCCCATATCCTCCAGCTAGAATCCGTGTCTTCCAAAATCCGGCTGCAACAAGGCCAGGGCAGGGAATGCTGGTTTGGAAGTCAGACTCCAGCCCTTCCCCAGCTGCGTGGCCTTGAGCAAGACTTCACCACTCTGTGCCTTGATTTACTCATCTGTAAAGTGGGGACTCCGGCAGCACACTGATCATAGGAATGAGGAAACACACAGAAAACGTTTAGTACGGAGCCTGGTACACAGTAAGGGCTTAATAAATACCAATGGCTACTATTATTATCATCATCATGATTCCCCAGTGATCACTTCCTCCAACCCTCCCCACAGCAAATCCTGCTGGGCCATCTGGTCCCAAAGAACCTCTTCACCCTACCCTGCACCGAGCCCTAATTCCCCTCCTCCCCATTTTCCTTCCCAGAGCAGGCCAAAGCCCTCCCCCCCACCCCCCGGGGCATCCTTTTGCAATTTACGCTTTTGTTTGCAAGTGTTACTTTTGGTACATTATTCCCCAATTGAATTGGAGTCTTTTTTTCTCCACCCAGTAGAGTCATCCAAGGGCAGTCCCAGATTGAACTAGGAGCTCCTTAGCCTCTGGTACGTTCCCCACAGCGCAGTTCCCCCATTGCTTACAGTGGGTCTTGAGAAAGCTTGAGCCTTTCAACCATGTTTTCTCCTGGGTCCTTGGCTGATGGCTGGGGAGACCCAGCTGAACAGACCAAACCCCAGCCCACCATGGCTTGCGGCCCAGAAAGGACCGAGCTGAGCATCAGAACACCTGTGCTTATGTTCCGCTTTTCCTGCAAACTCACCGAATCACCTCAATAAACCCCTCCCTCTCCCGGGCCTCAGTTTCGTCATCTGTACAATGGAGCGAAGGGACGGAGGTCAGGGGAGCTCTCTATGCCACGGCCTCTCCTCTGCTTCACACTTGCCAGTGAGCGTGGATTTCCTCCCCCCACTCCCACCCCCCCCCCGGGGAAAATAAATACCAAGTCCAGCTTCCTGGCAGATCACCCTTAGATTAAGCACAGATTTTTGTAAGTGAAACCATGACAACATGCTTCTAAATTCATGGTCCCAGAAATTCCCTCTGCAAAGAGTTAGAACCAAAGCATCAGCCATAAGACGAAAATACCAGCACAACCCCTGAAGCCTTGTCTGCTTAAATCTGGGAGCGTGCTATGTAGACACTAACTCTGGGGACCCCCACCCCTAGATGCTCCTCATGTGCCAAGTAGGATCTGTGTTTGCAAAGCCCCCGAAACCAGTGCGTTCGTGGGCATGAGAGTTTACAGGTAAAGCCACAGAAGTGGCCTCAGGGTGAAATTAAAGAGGGATTTTTCTCCCTTCGCAATTTGATAGAAGAAATCAGTGGCAGGTGCCAGGTCCTCGCAGGCACATTAACAAGAGCAGCCATGAGGTTTCTCCTCCACTCACGGTCCTACGTGTCCAGGGAGGCTCACGCAGGTTAAAAAGTCACCAATTACATTTGAAAGAGGCCCAGAGGCAGATGCACCCGCCTGATTATTTTGGCCATATGGCTGTATCCTCATTTACAGGCAGAAGCAAGACCAAAACGTTGGATATAAATTACATCTGTTTTCAGAACTGTATTTTAAAATACAATAAGACACTTAGCTGTTTAAAGGGGACCCAGGGGCTCAGTTGACTCCATGTCTTTCTAAATATCCCCACAGGCCTTGGAGGCATATATAGCAATTAGCGCTGGGCAGTGAATGCCCAGAAAGGCTCAGTAAACTGCTCACTTTCGATGACCAACAGCCTCACAGCCCGGACTCTCAGGGAGCGTTGGCACTACTGACATCTCGGGCTCAACTGCTCTTTGTTAAGGGGCTGTCCTGCACACCGTACAGTGTCCTACAGCATCCTTGGGCTCTAAATACTGGATGCCAACAGCATTCCTCACTGCAAGTCATGACAATCAAAAATATCTCCAGGGGCACCTGGGTGGCTCAGTCAGTTGAGCGTCTGCCTTCAGCTCAGGTCCTGATCTCAGGGTCCTGGGATCGAGCCCCGCATCGGGCTCCCTGCTCAGCGGGGAGTCTGCTTCTCCCTCTTCCCTGCCCCTCCCCACCCCCACTTGTGCTCTCTCCCTCTCAAATGAAATCTTTAAAAAATATATATATATGTATCCAGACACTTGCCAGATGACCCCAAGGGGGCAAAAATCCAACCTGGATGAGAACTGGAGGGAACTTATGTTTCCCGTGTGCTGTGACTTTTTTTTAACTTCATGGAAAACGGAATCAAAGGTACACTCTACCCTCTCTTGAAAAAAAAAAATCTGAAGTTTTGCTGTCTTAGATTCTTCGCTGTCGTATATAAAATTAAACACAGGGGGGAATCGATGACAGTGGCCAAAAGGTACAAACTTCCAGTTCTAAGACAAATACGTACCGGGGGTGTATGGCAAACATGACGACCACAGCTAACGCTGCTATACGGTGTACCTGGGAGCTGCTAGACCGGGAGATCCCAAAAGTTCTCATCATAAAAGAAAAAAATTTTCCCTTTTTTTGTTGGCTATCTCTATGAGGTGGCCGATGTTAGCTGAACTTACCATGCTAATCATTTCACAATAAATGTAAGTCAGACCACTAGGCTGTACACTCGCTACGTGCACAGGCTGTATGTCTGCTTTATCGCAATGAAACTGGAAAAGAAAGCAAGCAGAAAATCCACTAAAAAATTTAAAATTTGGGTAAACATGTTTCACTTCTATAGCTCTTCCCCCAATTCAAAACCTTGGTCAAATTATCAAAAATGACCTGACACTAACAAGCTCCCCAGTCTCTCTCAAACTCATAAAAAGGGACTTAACTTGCTAACCGCGTTCTGCCCAAGGCTCTAGGTTATTACAACAATATTCTTATACTAACGAGCAATAACTAAAACCATGTCAGAAGGGTAAGTTTCCCCAAATCCCAAAAGTAGGAAGTTGTTATGTTTTCTCTTAAATAACATTTGTTCTTATTATAAATGTAAATACACAGACGATGGGAAATTTGGGGAATCTGGGATGGGCAGGAAAGTCTTCGTTCCTTTTCAAAGAGCTGGCTTAGGAAAGTAACGGAACTTCGGGGGTCCCAGGACTCGGCGGCTCGCACCTCTGGCTTTGATGCAGGTGACAGCCAGGCAGCGTCGGACCACCTAGAATTCATCCTCCTCCCCATCCCCCAGGAAGCCCCAAAACCCTCCTTCCACATAAGAGGATTTACAAAGCTTTTGAAACAAGAAGTGGCTGGGAAAGCAGCCAGCAGAGATCTGGGAGAAATGTGGCCTGGGCAGCGGAGCTCGGAGCCTCGCCAAGATGGGGAAGGGATCCCCACGGGGAAAGGAGAGTCGTGGCGGAGGTGGGGGCTTCCCTGCCTGGTCTCCACCCTGTTCAGAAGACCCTGGAGAGTGAAGTCAGACTCCTCCCAGGTCTCGAAGGGTAAACTGAGACCTCACAGAGCACGTGGGGCACCATACTGGCTTATGTCGTGTTATCTCTGACGCCATGCAACCCACCAGATATTTCTAAACATCAAAAAACCAGAGGAATTGCAGTTTTCTACTTTCGAGACACAGCCTCCTCGTTGATTCCCTTCCAGCTCTCAGAGGAACCTATCAGGTAACATACCTGGGGGCACAGCCCTACGGCCAGCCAGGCAGAAGTGCGCACAGAGACGTGCGCGCGCACGCACACATGTGCACACACACGCGTGCACACGCACAGAGGGTGCCAGGCACGCAAACTCCGTTTCCCTCCTTCCAATTTTGTCTCCAGTCTTAAAACAGTGTTCCTTAATGACTCAAATACATGAAAAAGGTGTCAAAGATTCTGCAGATGGAGAGATATGCTTGATTAATAACTACGGGGAGGGGGTGCTGCTCGATCTCAGTAGAAACTGGGGAAAATGTCAAATGAACGAGAGACCAAATTACACCCATCTAACTGGAACAATGGCACTGCAGCCTGAAGGATGAACTGGCACAGACTCAAGAAAATCAAGTGAGTAGCTCTGGGACCCCCAAATCCCAGCTGTCGATGTACATCCTAGAAGCTCTCATACAGGTCTTCAGGCCTCAGCCACACCCCAAGACACAGCAAGGAGCTGACTGTACAGACAGAACATATGTCCATTGTAAGGAAGTCCAGATCATGTAAAAACATAACCCGAAAAATAATAATCACCCACATGCCCTAATGTGCACACACAGATTTCTTAGCACATCTGTTGTATGTATAATTTATTATTTAAATGAAATCATACTACACGTGCTGTTTTATAAACCATTCCACTCAGTAATATATAGTATTAGACCAACACCATCATTTTTTTTTAAAGTAGGCTCCATACCCAGTGCAGAGTCCAACGCAGGCTTGAACTCACAACCCTGAGATCTAGACCTGAGCTGAGATCAAGAGTCAGACACCCAACTGACTGAGCCACCCAGGCACCCCCAGCGTCATCATTTTTAACAGCTAAACAGTATTCCATACTTTCCCTAACTTATTTAACCAAGACCCAACTGTTAGATACTTAGGTTTTTAAAATATTTTCCCTACCACACAGAACTGCTCTGAACTTCACGCCCATGCATCTTTGCTTCCTCTTCTAATTAATGAAATTGGAAGAAAGCAGATGTATCACAGTGAAAAATGTGTGTACCTTGGGGATGGAATTACTTTGTTAAATCTATACATATTTTTCATTACTATATACATTCCACACTCTCAGTTTTTTTTTTTTTAAAGATTTTATTTATTTATTCGACAGAGATAGAGACAGCCAGCGAGAGAGGGAACACAAGCAGGGGGAGTGGGAGAGGAAGAAGCAGGCTCATAGCAGAGGAGCCTGATGTGGGGCTCGATCCCATAACGCCGGGATCACGCCCTGAGCCGAAGGCAGACGCTCAACCGCTGTGCCACCCAGGTGCCCCTCCACACTCTCAGTTTTAACAGTTTCCTTCGATCCACATTTCTTCTCTTGTCTGGCAAGGTGGTTCCTTCGGGGAAAACGACAACGGGCTAGGGTTGCTGCTTGATAAGCAGTAACCTGCCTACCCTCTTCCTCCCTGGGCTGCGTTGTTAAGGAAATGGAGGGCCACTAGCCAAACGAATTCCTGCCTCGCAGGCTTCCGGCCCCAGGCACGCATCTAGTCACAGACGACTTTTTGAGGAGTATCAGTAACATAAAATACTTAGGTGTTCAACATTCATTTGCTGAAAATATCTTCATTAGACCAGTGTGGGCTTGGAGGCCACCTGGCGTTAGAGAGACACAAATGATCGAGGTCCAGCTCTGCCCTTGGGAGCCCCCACGCTGGAAAACAGAGGGACACGTTCAGTGACTGTCTCCTGTCGCGACGCCACACGAGAACTTCAGAACTCCAGCGTGTTCTGGGGGCACTAGAGGGCCCTGGCTGAGGAGGCTTCTCAGAGGGAACAGACAAGGGCAAAGAGAGGGAGCTGGCCTTGTAGTCATGAGGGCAGAGGGGACTTCAGGCAGAGCGTGAGAGTGGGGCAAGGTCTGCAGGTCCCAGGCCACACGACCCCTCTGGAGAACCTCTGGAAGCCCAGCAGGGCGGGAGCAGGAGGCAGGGCTGACGACACAGGGGCTCAAGAGGGAGGCGGGCCCTGTTTATAAAGAGCCAGTATCATTGCACACTAAGGAGCTTGTGTATGGAGGCATCAGTGGGCAGAGGAAGGACGAGACCAGAGAGGGAGGAGGGACAGGGGCAGGGACAAGGCTGGCAGCAGGAACAGCAGGGCCGTGAAGGCTATTGCTAAGACTCAGACACAAGGTAGGGAGTCAAGCCGGGCAGAAGCTCTCGCAGATGGGGGAGCTTCCATGGGGGAGGCAAGCAGGCACATGCAAGACAGCCTCAGCGTCCCTCGAAGGGTGGAATGGCCAGAACTCAGTGACTACACGGAAGCAGGACACCCAGCCAGAGCAGCGGGCAGTTGGGAGGCCTGAGGCGCTGAGAGGCCACGGTACAGACCACCAGCAAGACGGGGCACCGGCCCTGCCTAAGCCACAGATTTATAGCATGTTCGAGAATCTGGTGGGTAACTCACTCTGCTCCCTGGAATGTAACTTTCTCCTCGCAAAGGAGCCCATGGGGACTGTGTACCCTCAAGGCCCTTCCCAGCTATAAAATGCTGTTAAGTTCCTATCTGCCTCAAACCAGAGTGGCAGTGGTCCACCTGCAAACTCCCCCCAGCAAGAACACCTGTCCTGGAAGAAGAGGCAGATGATAGACATCACCAGCTTCTATGAAATCAGAACCTTCTTCCGACACTGCACAAACCCTCCAACGAGACCTGAGTACCGGCTCTCCCCACCCCAAACACTCAGCTCACATCTGGCCACATGCTGCCTGCTTCTCTCCCCCACCCCTGAGTAATAAGGAGCAGACTGGCAAAATAGTTCAAATGCCTTCTTAAAAAGTGTACTGCCTTGTAGGCTCAGAGGCCTATTTTGAGCAAAATGTTTCAAACCTCCATGCTCAGAGCTGCTCCAGGCATCAAGGCCACTCCAACTGAACAATCCGAAGTCAGTAAAGGACCATGGCGCCTCCGCTGAACGCCAGGTCAGCGCGGGACACCGAGAACCCAGGAGGGACTGGACATCCCAGCTGCCCAGGGCTGTCTGCTGAGTATGGCAGCTTGGCACTAAACCCAGCCGCCCAGCACGACGTGAGAAGGGTTGTATGGAAGATGCGTAGGGCTGGGGCAGGCCAGAAAAGGAAGTGAGGGCCTCACTCGGATGTCCAGAAAACCACACAGAGAAAGGAGCCTGGGCCTTGGGGCAGTCACGGCAGGTGCGCAGCAGAAACTGGCCCAGGGGTGGGAAAGCACAGGCCAATTCCAGGGAGCATAAGGAAATACGCAAGTGACAGGAGGCTCAGAAGGGCTGGCCGATGGCCGCCAGATGGGCTGGGGCCAATTGGTAAGAGCCTTGAATGCCACACCCAGGTATAGCTACACAGGGAGCCACTGAAGTTTGTAAACAGAGGAGGGAGGGCAGTGGAAAGGATTTGGGGGGGGAGGGATTCAATGCCCAAAGCACATCAGGGGAGCCAGCGCAGTGAGGAACAAGGTGGGCTGTGTCAGGGCAGGGGATAGGGAAGGCAGATGTGGAAACACACCCCCCCCCTTTTCCATTTTCTCAGAACCTCTGGCCTTTAATCCTACAGACCCACAAGGAAACACCTTGACTCAGAGTCACACAGCAACACCAGCAAACCTCAACAGATAACTCCCTACCCTGCCTTTCCAGGTCTGGTTTCCACTCCTGTGCTGAAAATGCTCCCCCTTGGACAGCCAGCCCCTGGCCCCAAACCTCCAACAGCTGATCAAACAGCAAAGCACACTGTGTACACTTGGAATGGGGGTGGTGGGCAGTGAATAACACACACACACCCAGATTTCCCAGCGGCCTGCCTGAGCAACAGGACACACTTGGTTCATTTCCTGCAAAAACAGGATTTCCCAGGCATTTGGGGAAAATGTCCTCCTTGCGTCCCAGGTAGCTTTTCCCATCTCTACACCAAGGACCCAGGTCCTCCTTCCTCATTTCCAGACTTTCTCCCTGAACTTGAGCAACTGACAAGAGCCTCCCCAAGGCCCCTCGTGCCCCTGTGAGTCTTCACTGAGGCAAGCTCTGTCAGGCAGGAGCCTAGGAGAGCCATGTGCCTCCCCGAACCTAAAGTCCCTGAGACCACCAAGGGTCGCCAACATCCTGCAGTCCAGCTCCAATCCCGGGTGCAAAGCACACCTCCAACACATGTCCTGGGCACATCCCTGAACCCTAGACACTGCTTTTTTCTGGTAGCACAATGAAGGAAAAGGAAAAAGGGGGAGCATTAAGGAGCAAGGGAGGGAAGCACAGCACGGTGGGTAAGGTTAAAGGCAGACGGACCTGGGTTCAAATTCTACCGCCACCACTGAGTCTACTTGGATAAGCCACCCTGCCTCTCCGGAGATTTCCTCCCCCGTCCGTGAAATGGGTATAAAAATAAATTCGTGTAAAAATAAATACTGAATTATCAGAATCGGCAGCGCTACCGTTAGCGTTAACATCAGCAGAGAGTTCAAAGGAAGCCGGTATTCATGACAGCGGTCGTTAAAAGAGGCGAACATTTCTAACTGTGTATTGGGAGAAACGGGACAGAGCGCACTGCTGCGGAGCAGTGCCCGGGACGCTGGGCTGGCTGGCGCGCACCGAGGCCCCGAGCGGAGCCGCGCGCCCGAGCATCTGTGCGCGCAGGTGTGGCGGGCGCGCGGTGACAGCAGGCTGGCGGGCCACGTCGGCCCGCGGGGGAAGGACAGGGGTGGCCGGACCCACCTGAACACGCGCAGCAGCAGGCAGGCGATGAGCAGCGCGGTGAAGGCGCACGCCACTATCACGGCCGCCTTCAGGGTGGGCAGGTCGCGGAGCAGGCTGGAGATGCGGGTCACCAGGGCGTCGCCGCTGCTGTTGGAGCTGCCGCCGCCGCCCGCCGGCGCCTCGGACCCCGTCCGGGTGGCGTTCCCGGGCCCCGGGCCGGGCGACGGCCGCGGTGGGCGCTCGGGTTCGGGCTGCTGCGCCGCCGGGGCGGACTCGGCTCTGCGGGCGCGGGCGGCGGGCGCGGCCAGGAGCGCGAGCAGCAGCAGCAGCGGCAGGAGCGGCCCGGGCGGCGGCGCGGCGCGCATCGTGCGGTCTGGCGGCCCGGGGCCCCGCGGGGCGCGCGGCCGAGCCCGGGTCCCGCACCGGCGCCGCGGCCTGCACCCGGGGCTTCCGCGGCGGAGGCGGCTGCGCGGTGCTCGGCAGGAAGCTGCGG
>NW_024425230.1:15462582-15538681 GCF_017311325.1 Ursus maritimus | reverse complement strand
GGCTGCGCGGTGCTCGGCAGGAAGCTGCGGCGCCCGGAAGAGCCCGAGCCGCAGCCGCAGCCGCCGCCGCTGCCACCAACACGTTGCACCGAGTCATTCGACGGGCCGCGGCCCCACGTGGGCGGGGCAGGCCACCGGACCCGGGTGCGGGCTGTGCCCTGCTCCCCGGCTGCCCCAGCCCCCTCCCCACACCGGGGCCTGGAAGCCCTGCATGGAAGCAATCACGGTCAGGCTCACTATTGTGCAAGCTCTGTGCTTCGGAGTTTACGTTTTAATTTCATTTAATCCTAAAACCCCTTTAGGAGACAGGTATTTCTTCATTCTCATTTAATCCTTGCTTTAGGACCCAGGGAGGCCGCTCACAGCAAACCCAGACTGTGTCAGACTAAGAACCAAAGTCTATGGGATCTGGAGGGAAACCCCCATTTTAGAGATGAGGAAACAAGACTCCAGAGTGAAGCGGTTGCCCCATGCCTATGCATTGCGTTATATTTTAGCATCTCCCCAATTTCCCTCTTTCTCTCCAAGGAGTTTCTTATCTCATGAGGTCAATTTCCAGACATTTTGCACCTCTGCTTATGGACTGGATTGGAAAGTGCATGTCTGCATTCATACCTTTGCTGTGGAAGGAGTGGTTGGCAGGATTAATAATCTCCCCCCCTGGGGCGCCTGGGTGGCTCAGCCTTAAGCTGCTGCCTTTTGCTGGGGGGGGGGGGGGGGGGGGGGGCATCAGGCTCCCTGCTGGGCGGGAGGCCTGCTTCTCCCTCTCACACTCCCCTTGCTTGTGTTCCCTCTCTCAGTCTCTCTGTCAAATAAATAAATAAAAATCTTCCAAAAAAAAAATCTCCCTCCCAGGCTGAAGTTTTAGACTGCAGAAGTAATTGCCTTGCTGCCTCTGGTTTATAAACTAAAGGATGCTTAGGTGGAGAACAATTGTGGAGGGTTCCAGTGGGAGGCCCAAAGGTGGGAACTGATGGAGAGCACAGAGGGCTTTCCTGGAGCATCAGGAACTACACTGAGAACCTTTCACCTTTCACCTTTCACCTAGAAGATCCTGGCAAGAAACTCTCCAGTGGTGGCTGAACAGGTAAAGACACATTACAAGAACTCACTGACCTTAAACAGCTCTCTCCTGACCCTGCTAGAGAAAGAGACAGATAAATAAAGATACTACCATGTATCAGTTAGCTGTTGCTGCCTAACAAATTACCCCAAAACTTTGAGGCTTAAAACAGCACACATATATTATCTCACAGTTGGTGTGGGTCAGGAATCGGGGCATAGCTTAGCTGAGTCTGCTGTTTTAGGATCTCTCACACAGTACTTGGGTGTTGGCAGGTGCTGGGGTCTTATCTGAAGGTTCAGCTGGGGAAGGACCTGCTTCCAAGCTCAATCAATGGTTGTTGGCCAGATTCAACTCTTCACAGGCATTTGGACTGACAGCCTCAGTCCCACGCTGACTGATGGCCAGAGGCTGCCCTCAGTTCCCACCACATGGGCCTTTCCAATACGGCAGCTTGCTTCATTAAAATGGACAAGGGTGGAAGCTGACAGAGTCTGCTAGCAGGGCAGAAGTCACTATCTTATGAAACTTACATAGAAGTGACATCCCAACACCTTTGCTCTAGTCTATTGGTTAGAGGCGAGTTACACGCGGGAGGAAGGGATTACACAAGGGTGTGAATATCAGGAAGCAGAGATTATTCAGGCCGTCCAGGAAGATGCCTGCCACTGTGTGATTCACTTCGATTTAGTGGGATGAACAATAATCAAGTTATCACCCAGGGAAGGGTGATATGCGTGTTGAGTATTCTGGCATGCCCCAGGGGTGATAAATTTGGACAGTCTCTTCCGACTCTAAAATGCCACTTTGTGGTATGTCAGAAATGCTGTTTTGGTAGAAAGCCAGCATTATCATATCACCACAATAGAACTTATAAAAGAAGTTCCTTAAAGAACTATCTCTGACGCCCATGACTTTGCAACACTGCCTTCAAAGGCATAAACCTCAGACGTCACAGGCTCATATTTGTGTCCTTATCAGAAATTCCTGTGTAGTAGAGCAAAGAGGTCCTGGGCTTTGGAGTCTCTCAGCCGGAATGAGAGGTCTGACCACTGAGTGGCCTTGGCCAAGGTACTTAACCATCAAATTCCAGTTCTTTTCAATGTCTAAAATAAGAGCAATAATACTTAGCTCAGTAAGATCATCTGAAGCACTCATAAGAAAGGAGAGAATATTAGTAGCCTTATCTTTCTTTTGCCACAATTCCTGGACCTATGTAGACTTCTTTGATTATTTAACATTGACTTAACACCAAGAATGTAAAAAGCACAAATGTTAGATTGTTTTAGTAAAGGGCAACTACAGAATCTTTCATTCTTCCTCATTATTTGCTAGGAAAATCCTCATAATGAAGGACTTATTTATAAATTGCCCTAAATTAGAGTTCCTTAACACATTTAGATTCAACCATCCATAAACACTGACATGTTTAACAGCAAACACTGGTGACATTAACAGATACCAGCTCTGGCTGATTTTAGAAAAAGGGAGTTTATTGGAATCATGTTGGGTTGCTTCTGGAATCAACTATAAGCTACAGCAGAAGTTCTAAAAGTGTGGTCTGCGGGGGCACCTGGGTGGCTCAGTCGGTTGAGCATCTGCCTTCAGCTCGGTTCATGCTCAATGGGGAGTCTGCTTCTCTCTCTCTCTCTCTCTCTCTCTCCCTCTGCCCCTGTGCAGCCACTGTGGAAAACAGTATGGAAGTTCCTCAAAAAGTTAAAAATAGAACTACCTTACAATCCAGCAGTCACACTATTGGGTATTAACCCAAAGAATAAAGAAATACTAATTCAAAGGGATACATGCACCCCGATGTTTATGGCAGCATTATCTATAATAGGCAAGATATGGAAGCAGCCCAAGTGTCCATCGACAGATGAATGGATAAAGAAGATATGGTGTATATATATATATACAATGGAATATTATGCAGCCATCAAAAAGTGAAATATTGCCATTTGCAATGACGTGGATGGAACTAGAGGATATTATGCTAAGTGAAATGAGTCAATCAGAGAATGACAATTATCATATGATCTCACTGATATGCGGAATTTAAGAAACAAGGCAGAGGATCATAGGGGAAGAGAGGAAAAAATGAAACAAGATGAAACCAGAGAAGGAGACAAACCATAAGAGATTCTTAATCTTAGGAAACAAACTGAGGGTTGCTGGAGAGGAGGGGGTTGAGGGGATCGGGTAACTTGGTCATGGACATTGGGGAAGGGATGTGTTGTAATGAGCACCGGGTATTACAGAAGACTGATGAGTCACAGACCTGTACCCCTGAAACAAATAATACATTATATGTTAATTAATTGAATTTAAATTAAAAAGAAAACTAAAAAAAAAGAATGAAAAAACATATTTATTCAAGGTTGGGTATGTATTAGAATAAAATAACTAAGTTTGTTATAAAGTTAGGATGAAAAGAATCTAAAATAGGAACAGAAGAAAAACAACGAGGGGTTGTTGAAAGGTTAACTTTAAAAGTGTGATAGAAATAAACAAGATAAATAGAAAGAAAAAAAGAAGAAGATGTGGTATATATGTACAATGGAATATTATTCAGCCATAAAAAAGAATGAAATCTTGCCATTTTCAAGGACATGGATGGAGCTAGGGTGTATTATGCTAAGCAAAGTCAGGCAAGAAAGACAAACACCGTATGATTTCACTCATGTGTGGAACTTAAGAAACAAAACAAATGAGCAAAGGGAAGAAAAGGAGAGAGAGAGACAATTCAAGAAACAGACTCTTAATTATAGAGAACAAACTGATGGTGACTAAAGGGGAGGGGAGTGGGAGGGGGTGAAATAGGGGGTGGGGATTAAGGAGGGCACTTGTGATGAGCACTGNNGGGGGGGGGTTATGGAAGTGCTGAATCACTATATTGTACACCTGACACTCCTTTCACACTGTGTGTCAACTAACTAAAAATAAAAACTTGAAAGAAAACTAATGGTGTCTTAACACGTATCATGACAAACTATACTCATTGTATTCTTTACAACCTGCACAGCAGCTAAAACAAAGAGCCAGTTTTACTTTAGAATACCCTTGATACAGCCATGAAATTATTAAATTTTGACCCTCGAGGACAGAACATTTTAATATTACATGTGGTGAAATGGGAAGTATGAATAAATCACTTCTGCACACTGAAGCATGATAATTGTCTTAAGAAAAAGCACACATGCAATTCTTGGAGTTGCAAACTGAAGAAGCCACTTTTTTTTCACAGAATACCATTTTCAAACAAAAGAGGGCTTGACAAACTTCAGATCTGATTCTGGGGCAGGCATTTTCTCAAAAAGGAACAAGACGAGCCTGTCATTTCAAGGATGACAACTGACAGTATCGTAGCCAATGAGAAAATTCAAACCTTCCAGTGAAAATCTGAATTCCTGGAAGACTTGTCAATTAGGATGCTTTCTGCAGTGAGCTAGGCTGCTTCCCAATCCTTCAAGGCTTTTCTGATTAGCTTTCTGATTTAGATATTATATAATGAAATAGATCACACTTCAGAAGATCTGTATAAATCAACACACCAATTTTAAATGGCCAATGTGCAATGCTACAAAATCGTGTGGGGGTTTCAGATCCATTCAAAGGACAAGGTAAACAAATGGATCTGGATGACACAAAGTGCAGAAGTTCATTGTCATGGTTTTAGATTTCACATTGCAACTGATCTTTAAGAAGCTACTAGTTGTGGGTTGCCTGGGTGACTCCGTCGGTTAACGATTGACTCAATTTGGGTGCAGGTCATGATCTCGGGGTCATGAGATCAGCCCCACATTGGGCTCCACGCTCAACATAGAGCCTGCTTAAGATTCTCTCTCTCCCTCTCCCTCTGCTCCTTCCCCCTGCTCCTGCTTACTTGCTCTCTCTCTCTCTCAAAAAAAGAAACTACTAATTCCAAGTTGTGGTGTAGTATCAAAGAAGAATGTCCAATCAAAACAACAAATTGCAACAGATAGAAAGCAAAAGCAGTTATGAAAACCCAGCTATCTACTATTAAGCCAGACATTAAAGAGTTTTGCAAATAAAAAGTGAAATAATGCCACTCTTCTATTTTTTTGAGAAAACATAGTTATTTTTCATAACAATGTTACTGGTGTTAACACGTTAATATATTTGTAATTTTGTTTTTAAATGAATCAATAAGTATTTTTAAGTTTTCTCCATTTTATTTTTTTAAAGATTGATTTATTTATTTTAGGGGGGAGGGGCAGAGGGAGACAGAGAAAATTTCAAGCTGAGTCCCTGATGAGCCCAGAGCCCAGCGCAGGGCCCGATCTCATGACCCTGAGATCATGACCTGAGCCAAAACCAAGAGTCGGACGCTTAACTGACTAAGCCACCCAGACGCCCCAGTTTTCCCCCATTTTAAAGTTCTAATGCAGCACCTGGCTGGCTCAGTCGGTAGAGCAGATGACTCTTGATCTCAGGGCCATGAGTTTGAGCCCCACATTGGGGAGTAGAGATTACTTAACATAAAATGAATTTAAAACAATTTTTTTACTTCTAATGCAGTAAACATCAATAAGTACAACCCACATAACAAAAGCTCTTTGAGGGCCGTCAATTTTATTAACACTGGAAATCAAGAAGAAACCAAAACATTCTGAGACTAAAAAGTTGTTTAAGAAAGGCTGAGCTTAGGGGCGCCTGGGTGGCACAGCGGTTGAGCGTCTGCCTTTGGCTCAGGGCGTGATCCCGGCGTTATGGGATCGAGCCCCACATCAGGCTCTTCCACTATGAGCCTGCTTCTTCCTCTCCCACTCCCCCTGCCTGTGTTCCCTCTCTCGCTGGCTGTCTCTCTCTCTGTCGAAAAAATAAATAAAATCTTTGAAAAAAAAAAAAAGAAAGAAAGAAAGCCTGAGTTTAGAGAATCACGTCTGCGGGGGAAAAAAAAAAAAAGCAGCAGCAAATCGGTTAGGATACTTTCCGCTATGGGCAACAGAAAACTCAGTCTGAAGGGATTTAAACCAAAAGGAAATGTCTTGTCTCACATACAGGAAGTCCCAGGTGGAGATGCTCCAGGCCTCGCTGATTCAGCAGCTCCACGACGTCAAGGACCCTGGACCTTTCCATCCCACCTGCTCTGTGGCCCACAGCTTTGGCTTCAACCCTTGGAAGGTGGTCTCCTGGTCACAAGATCGCTACAGTGGCAATCAAGGCGGCGTGTCCGCTTGTCCACATACAGCAGAGAAGAAAGAAGAAAGAGAAAACCTTCTCCCACCCAGGCCATATAAACCCTCCCCTCGGTGTGACTGGCCCATCGTGAGTTAGTGCCCATCAGGGGAATGCCGTGCACTGACTGGGCCAGAGCTGCCCCTTGGAGCTGAGGTCGGGGGACGCCCCCGAGAAAAATTAAAGAAGGAAGTTTCTTAAGAGAGGAGCGAGGGAAGAAGGAGATGCTGGATAGGCTGCAACTCTCATTCCAACGGGCAGGAAACAGAGAAGTGAGTCTAGCTGGGCGCCCAGCGTGAAAGTCAAAGTCAGACCCCGGGAAGGATCCAGGTAGCAAGCCGCTCAGCAGCGCCACTGCCCAGATGTTCTGCGGCCTCCACCGCAACTGCTGTCTTCTTAGTCCCTGGACCGTAGATGCCACTGCTGTTACCACCGCAGGAAATGTGACCTCTAAACTGCCCTTGAATTGCATCACTTGCTTGGCTGTTCCAAGTCCCAGGCTGGAGCCTCTGAGCGATTTACCTAAGCCGCACATCACTGTCCTAGCTGTTCCCGGAGCTGGAGAGGGCATAGCCCACCGCCTTCAGCTTCCACCTACGAGGTGGGGTCCTCTCCCACCAAGACTCACAACCCACCAAATATAGCCCACCAAATAAGCCCACCAAAATAAGGACTTCTGGATGCAGGCTAGCCAAAAGTGACAAACGCTCCCTTGAGACAGATGAATATTCTTCAGAAATAACTCAATCAGGGGCACCTGGGTGGCTCAGTCGGTTAAACATCTGCCTTCGGCTCAGGTCATGATCCCGGGGTCCTGGGATCGAGCCCCGAGTCAGGCTCCCTGCTGGGGGGGAGAAGTCTGCTTCTCCCTCTGCCCCCCTCTGCCCCTCCTCCTTGCTTGTGCTCTCTCGCACACACGCGCTTTCTCTCTCTCAAAATAAATAAATAAAATCTTAAAAAAATAAAAAAGAACTCAGATCAAACAAGGATAGATAGGTAGATAGATAACAGAGATTGTTATATATACATGCATATCGATGCTCACTTATCTATTCATAGCAAACACAAGAGAAGTCATTTAATTGCAGTACACTGTCTACTAGCTGTGTGACCTTGCTTAAAACTGCCAAGCCTCCGTTTGCTGTCTGCACTATAGGGATAATAAGAAAACCTACCTCATGAGAGTATTGCAAGGACTAAAGTATTTGTAATATGCTTAGCACGATACCTAAGAAATGTTAATTATTAATATCACAGCAATGAAGAAGGAATATTGACGTGCTAGAAAATATTTAACTGTAAATTGTTTTTCCAACCTTCAAGGCCCACCAATAGCCAAGGGGGAGAGTTTCTGATTCCCAGCTGGGGGCACCTCCAGGGGCAGTAGCTGAGAAGCCAAACTAGTTACCTTAGTTAATAAGCGTGTATATCACCTTTGAATTCAGAGCAGAAACCACCTTTGGACACGTCTCACCCATTTCCTGTCAGTCCAGAGGAAACGGATCTCAGGCTTAGTAACCTAACCCTTCGGAAGACAGTCTCCGTCCTCTGGCTGAGGACAGCTAACTTCACATGGAAGAACAGCAGAGAAAAAAGATTGGAAGGAAAATACACCAACATACTAACAGTAACTATCCCCAAGTGTGCGCTCATGGGGCATTTGTATTTTCTTCCTCACCTTACCAAACTTTTCTGGTCTCCAAAATAAATGTGTATTAATTTTGTCTTTTTACATGTAATAATATATCATTACATATTCGTAGATTGTTTATTATATATAAATATACAGTATATATTTTAACTCATTTGTTGCCTAAAACTGAGAATGACAATCCTTCTTTTTAATACGACTTTGGGAAAATACTTACACAGATGACCAGAGATGAAATCTCAGAGCGTGTGGAAGGAAAATGTGAAAAGCAGGCTTCGGAACCTCAGGGCTGACACTGTCCCTTCCAGCTGTTCCTCACACCCCCAACGCTCTTTCGTGAAAATAATTTTTAAGGAAAGACTTATGGAGGGTAAAGAAGTTCGAGATGATGGCCACTGTTCATTGCACTTTACACGTGTAACTGCACCTCCCTTTCCAGCCCCAGGGGGAAACAAGCATCGGTTGCCCTATTTTACAGAGGATGAAACTGGGGCTCAGCTCAGTTTCTCAATTTAGGGACTTGAGAGGCGCCCGTGTGCCTGGGCAGTGGGAGAAAGGTCTGGCCTGGGGAGGGTCCCCTGCAGGCCGTGGGGAGAGATTTCTACCCCTGGTTGGAGAAGCAGCTGACCAGCCATCTTCCCGAAGGGCACGCACTGCACAGGACTGGAGGAAGACCAACCAATTCGGCCAGAAGCCATGGGGAGCACTCACGCCGTCTCGGCCAGTCTTTTATTTCTCGTTATTCTGTCAGCAGAGCTCATGTCATCTGGAAGCCTTCTTTCCACAGCAATGGATTTTTTTGTGTGCTGTGTTAGGAGCTGGCAATGCAGGGAGTGAGGAAACATGTGACATGTGGCCCTTTGGCCTTAATGAAAGCCATTCTGATTTGCAGACGAGACCTATTGGCCACTAATCTAATCACTAGTGAATAAAGTTTCCAGACCTAAGAGAAAGGGGTCAGGGAGAGAGGATAATAGGCTTCGAGCATACTAGACAATCACAGCTAGAGAAGTTTGGACAGGAAACTAATATTTTTTTTAAAGATTTTATTTATTAATTTGACAGAGAGAGACAGCCAGCGAGAGAGGGAACACAAGCAGGGGGAGTGGGAGAGGAAGAAGCAGGCTCCTAGTGGAGAAGCCTGATGTGGGGCTCGATCCCAGAACGTTGGGATCACGCCCTGAGCCGAAGGCAGACGCTTAACTACTGCGCCACCCAGGCGCCCCAGGAAACTAATATTTTTTGAGCGCCCACTGGGTGCCAGACTCGCCTCACCCACAGTCTCTCTCAGTCCTCCACCTCTGTGGTCTGTGGTCTCCCTGGGGCGTGAAGCCCTGAGGGGTCCGATGACTGTCTGATCCCGTTCCTAATCAAGGCTGAAACTCTCTGCAGATTGCCTGCTATTCACCTAGAAATGTCCCGTGAGCCTCCCTGGTGCCGTGAATATCCGAGTGCGGGCAAAAGAGCAAGCTGGCTTAGTGGGAGAAGCTTCTGGAACCCTGTTCAAAATGCCTTCTGCACAGGCCTCAGTCACTGGTATACAACGTACTCCTGGAATACCAGTAAATGTCATGTTCAAATCGTATTCAACAATGGGCTCTTTTATACACATTTCTGTCACCCACGTAATTAAAGGAATCACACTTCTCCCCTGTGACATCCTTGCCTAGTTTCCTCCCCCTTCGGTGGGTGGGGAGACTTGCAGTAACCCTGCTGGGGGGCGGGGGGCTGGCTTCACAGCCATGCTGTCACAGTACCCCATCACCAAGTGGCCATAAGGTGGCTCTCCCCTTCCCTTCTGTATGGCAGGTCAGTTAGTGTCGTCGAAAGCGGGAGGGAAGGTCCCCAGGAGAATAGATGACGCATGCATACTGCAGCTCCCATACTGTCACAGTCCCCAGGGGAGAAGGAGGGAGAATAAAAGTGGGCACTAACCAATCTAACTCAGGAGGGTGAGCAGCTCTCCCGTGCACTTGCCTCTGAGAGGGCTCCCAGCAGGCAGGACTCCGCATTTTAAAGTCAAGCTAGGGGCGCCTGGGTGGCTCAATCAGTTGAGCTTCTGACCCTTGATTTCGGCTCAGGTCATGATCTCAGGGTTGTGAGATTGGGCTCCGTGCTAGGCATGAAGCCTGCTGAAGATTCTGTCTCTCCCTCTGCCACTCCCCCCACTCTCTCTCTCTCTCTCTCTCACACACACACACACACAAATTTAATTAAAATTTTAGAAAATAAAAATAAAGTCCTGCTTGTCCCAGACAAACCAGAAAGAGTTGTTCGCCTGACCCAACCTCTCCAAGTTCAGCTAACGTGAACTGCTGCTCCTGTCCTCCCCAGCCACGTGCACGCCCCACTCCGCGTGGTCCCCAGGGGGTAGGCTTTGGTAACAGCTACTACTGTCATTACTGCTTCCTCGGTGTCAGGCACTTACCAGTTGTCTCATTTCATCCCCGGCACAGGCCTAGGGAGGAACTGCAATGATCCTCTCCTGTCACCGATGGGGAAACTGAGGCTTAGTCAGGTAGAGGACGTGTATACATAAAACAGCTTCTGCCCATGATCAAGTTCAGAGAGGGGCTCTGTACTCTGCTTTCTGAAGTTTGCCAGAGTGACAAAGGGAAGGCGGGAGGAAGTCAAAGAAGAAGGAAGGAAGTTAGGACAGAAGGAAGGGAAGGAAGAAGAGAGGGAGGGAAGCGGGGACAAGGGACAGAAGAAAGAGGGAGAGAGGGAAGGAAGGTGAGAGAGAGAGAGAGAGCATGCGTGACGGGGGAGACTTGACCACCCTCCCGCAGAAGGGGCTCCATCTGGGCAACCCCTTCCAAAGGACGCAGCCCCATCCTCCACTTGCTCCCCACTCCACTCTCCCGGGGAGCTGACAGCGCACAGCTGCAGCTCATTTTACTCCCCACTAGAAATGACAGTATTATCATATGATATTCGTGCCTATTTTTATAAATAATTCATCTTTTTTTTTTTTTTTGCACAGAAAGTAAAACAGCCTGAAGCTAGAACATGTAAAGGGAACGTTGGTGCCTTATTCATAAAATAATCATGTGCTGGTTTGCCAGACAGTTTGTGAAAGTCCCAAAGCTAAAATACACTGAGTTCTGGGTCTATTTTTAGCCTGGAAAAGGCCTTCCGATGTCTTTCTCAGTTCACACTTGATAAGGGCAGTGTTATGCTTTCTCTGAATGTGGGCTTTCCCAAATCAGTTACATTCACAGAGGGAAATCTAAAAGATCACTTGGCAAATAGCATATTTATAAAAGCCAAGCCCCGAGTACACACATGCTTTTTTTAACTCACAAAAAAAAAAAAAAATAAATCATAAACAAAAGGATAATGGAGTCTAGGGTCAACCGCAGCTATGGAAAATGGGGCCACAGATTGTGAATGTTTACGTGAGTCTCTTTCCCAAGCCTGACAGGGAGATTTCTTTTCCAGAGGGACAGCAATTCCAGAGATGGAAATGCCTAGAAACAACTGCGAGACGATTAAGATTTGGGCCTCCAGGTTATGAAGGGTTCTCCCTTCCCCTCAAAGTCATACAATAGTTTTTTCCAAGGTCTTTATTTTGTCACCTGTGATGATCTTTAAAATACAAATGCGGGGCACCTGGGTGGCTTGGTCAGTTAAGTGACTCTCGGTTTCAGCTCAGGTCATGATCTTGCAGTTGTGGGACTGAGGCCCTCGTCAGGCTCTGCGCTCAGTGCAGAGTCTGCTTGGGATTCTCTCTCCCTCTCCCCCTGCCCCTCCCCGCTCTCGCTCTCGCTCTCAAATGAATAAATAAAATATTTTTTAAAATAAAATAAAATACTAAGATCACTCTTGCCATATTATCTCCAGAAGAACACACAAAGACTCAAAATGTTGGTTGCCTGTGACATAGGATGACCAACCAGTTTGCTAGGGACTCTCAGTCTTTTTTTTTTTTTAAGTCTTTTTTTTTTTTAAAGATGTTATTTATTTATTTGACAGAGATAGAGACAGCCAGAGAGAGAGGAAACACAAGCAGGGGGAGTGGAAGAGGAAGAAGCAGGCTCATAGCAGAGGAGCCCGATGTGGGGCTCGATCCCGTAATGCCGGGATCACGCCCGGAGCCAAAGGCAGACGCTTAACCGCTGTGCCACCCAGGCGCCCCTAGGGACTCTCAGTCTTAAACCAGAAAGTCGCAGGCAAAGCAGGAGCAGTTGGTCACCCTGCCTATGCCGAGGGACTCTGGATCGCTAGGACAGGGGCAGGGGAGAAAATGGTGACTATCCCCTTTCACACGTTGAGAACATTGACCCATGTGAGTTTATTACCTGTTCAAAAAAAGGGAGTTAAAAATGTTCTGTTGAGAACTAATGACCATGCTGTGTTGTGCAGCAAGGTCGAGGTGATACCCTCCACCCTGCCACAGCAGTGGAAACCACTGAGCTCCGGCCCGTGGTACGTGCCCTTTGATCACGTTTAATCTGCACAACTGGGTAGGACTAAAACCCAATACCACAAAAAGCAACTGCACTGGGACCCCTGCTGAAGCCATTGTCTCTAAATCTGACCCCGGGTGAAACATCCACATGTTACATCATTGCACCTCTTGGAATTTGTGATAAGGAAGTAAGAATGAGCACAGATAATTAGCAACCAAAACATCTGTGGCAGTGTTGTCAGTGACTGTAAAAAGACAGAAACAACATAAATGTCTAACAGCAGCAGATGGCTAAAATAAATAATAGAATAGCCAGACAGAATAATATGTAACAATTTTTTCTAAGAGAGAGAGAGAGAGAGCACATGGTGTATGAGCGGGAGGGGAGGGGAACAGAGTGAGAGAGAGAGAGAGAGAGAGAGAGAGAGAGAGAGACTCTCAAGCAGGATCCACTCCCAATGTGGAGCCCGACACGGGGCTCGATCTCACAACCCTGAGATCATGACCTGCGCCAAAATCAAGAGTCTGGCATTTAACCGACTGAGCCACCCAGGCACCCCTAATATGTAACAATTTAAAGGTTTTTAAAGATCTTTATATTTTCTGTCATCTCTACCCCCAACGTGGGGCTCGAACTCACAACCTCGAACTCACAATCCAGAGTTGCACGCTCTACTGACTGAGCCAGCCGGGCAACTGAGGTGATGCTGTAGAAGACTCTTCTGTCCTGAAATGCGTTCCTGATACATTACATGATACGTTAAATAATAAATATGTTAAAAGCAAATTACAAAATAGGTATGTTTTGATCCCACTTTCATTAAGAAAACAGTATAGGGCCTGGATCTATTAAATTATGGAAATGAATGAACTGATAGTTATTTCATGTCCAATTTTTCCCCACACAGCGGTCTGCACTATCATGACATGTGATAAAAATGTTTTAATAGTGGGGTGCCTGGGTGGCTCAGTCGTTAAGCGTCTGCCTTCGGCTCAGGGCGTGATCCCGGAGTCCTGGGATCGAGCCCCACATCAGGCTCCTCCACTGGGAGCCTGCTTCTTCCTCTCCCACTCCCCCTGCTTGTGTTCCCTCTCTCGCTGGCTGTCTCTCTCTCTGTCAAATAAATAAAAAAAATCTTTTAAAGGGGCGCCTGGGTGGCACAGCAGTTAAGCGCCTGCCTTCGGCTCAGAGCGTGATCCTGGCGTTATGGGATCGAGCCCCACATCAGGCTCCTCTGCTGTGAGCCTGCTTCTTCCTCTCCCACTCCCCCTGCTTGTGTTCCCTCTCTCGCTGGCTATCTCTGTTAGATAAATAAATAATTTTAAAAAATCTTTAAAAAAATGTTTTAATAGCATTAAAAAAAATGTTCTGTTAGTATCAGGAGAGAGAGCTGTTTACTTAAATGAGTAGATCTCCAAGAATGGCAAACGAGAGTGTATGAGACCCCGGAGAAATCAACATCGTTACATTTGTTTATGATTTCATCAGTTCCTGAAATATATACTCCAAATGACTTGACTATTATTCACCTTAAGAACTCAAACTTTGGGGGTGCCTGGGCGACTCAGTTAGTTAAGCATCTGCCTTCAGCTCAAGTCATGATCCCGGGGTCCTGGGATTGAGCCCCTGCATCAGGCTCCCTGCTCCGCAGAGAGCCTGCCTCTCCCTCTCCTCCCCACTCGTGCTCTCTCTCTCGCTGTCTCTGTCTCTCTCTCTCTGAGATAAAGAAATAAAATCTTCTTAAAAAAGAAAGAAAGAACTCAAACTTTTGCAAAGTTCTGTAAATACTCTTTCTCACAACACCGGAAGGTAAGTGGGGCTCACAGACAGGGTTGTTCCACTCAAAGACTGGAGAACGGCGGCCTAGCGAGGCCATCTAACTTGCCCGGGGTTGGACACGAGTGTGTGTGGGCCTCTGTCCCTGGGGCAGGCCTCTCCTTTGCTGGCCTACATCTGGTTAGTATTGTCAAACCATGGAAACGGTGGGCCATTGCCAGAGAGAAATATTCCTATCAAAGTTTCTCAAGTGTCCCTTAGGAGAGCCCGCCAACACCCGTGATGACATAATATTGGCCGATGGAGCCCTCCCGGCCAATTGCATGGCAGCACAGAGTGCCACCCACAGAGAAACTTTTCATGGGACGTCAACAGGACACAAAGTCTCGAGGTGCATGATGTGGGGAGGGCCCCAACCTGGGCTACACCATCTGTCCCCAGCTCCTTTGGCAGTTCAGCATTTGTCTCGTACACATCAAGGTCACATTCATTCGTTTTCTTCTCAAAATGAAGATTTTGAGAGGCGAAGGCCAGCTGAGCAGAACAAAACCAGCTACAGATCTCTTTCTCCAGGAAAGCAGAGGGTGAGGAGGGGGGCAGCTCGCCCTCTGGGTGGCTGCTTGTAAAATAAATAGCGACCGTGGGGCAGCCTCCAGCGTGCTTGATGAGAACACACCAGCCATTGTCTCTGTGTGTTTCAGGGTCTGCAAGTGGGAGTCACCCCCCATAGCCAGAGACACCCCTCCATGTCTGTCCCACTGTGATTCCCACAACTGGCATCAGCGACCTCGCAGTGAAGGCCTGAATTAGCTTGCACATTTGCAGAAGTTCATGTTTTCATTCCCAGGCAGAGCTCTTTGAAGGGCTGGGGCAGGGAAATGATGAATTTTGAGATCGTCCCGGGTGGTATCTCTCCCATTCCCCACACTGCGAATGCCACACCTGCAGCCTTCCGTGGGTGCCTCCTAGCCCCCCTCTGGACCCTTCCATCTCCAAAACAACCTTGCCACACCCGCTTCCCAAGAAGCACTACTCTGCATCCCTACCCACCTCTCCTGGCTCCCCCTGGGTCCTAGGGCTGTGCCCTCCCTTTCAAGAACCCCCCACAAGCTTCACTCTGGATCCGGTCTCCTCTGTGTCCTCAAAAGCTTTGTCCTACCAACTGTCTCCCCTTTCTCCAGGATTGTCAGTCCCCTGCTAGATACTCCTGCTTCCAAAATAAAATAAAATAAAATAAAATAAAATAAATCCCTGAATTTTGGATGTCTCCCTCCTTGCTCTTCAGTATCTCTTGCTGCTCCTTCCCTGAACCTCTAGGTGGCGTTTGAGGATGCCAGGGCTTCCTGTCTTGGAAGTCTCTGCTCCCCAGAGGGCTGGGACCTCCTTCTCTCCAGGTTTCCTATCTCGCCTGTGACCTTCGTCCCCTTCTCTGGAGCTGGCACCCCTGCTGGTAGCTCAGTCTGCAAGGTTTCCACCCGAGACCTCTCCTCATTCTGCACCCTCTCCTTGGGTCCTCAACCATGGCCCCAGCATGAAACGACTCTCTCAATTTGCCCTATGACTGTTCTTAAGATCTTCTGATTCCAAAAACCTCAAACATGTCCAAAACCGGACTCTCAACTTCCCCCCCAAACCTGTCCTGATTCCTGAGCTCCCTGTCTCCACGGATTCCCTGGAGCCAAAAACCTGGGGGGGGTCTCCCATGCTCTTCCCCTCCTCACTGCCACATCACCAAGCCCTCAAAATTAAGTCCAAAGCCATTGACATTCATCTGCTTGTCTGTCTTCCTAACACACACACACACACACACACACACACGAATGCAAGAGCCATCAAATCAGGAATCGTGTCTGTTTTGTTTGAAGCTATATGCCCACCAGCCAGAAGTATGCCTGGCACATAGTGAGCGCTCGATAAAGGTCACTCAACTGAATGAGCAAATACGCGCAGACTGAGTTTGTGGCAGGTGACATCGTGGGTAAGCATACCTATTTAGGGACGCCCGGGTGGCTCAGTCTGTTGAGTGTCTGCTTTCAGCTCAGGTCATGATCCCAGGGTCCTGGACTCGAGTCCCGCATCGGGCTCCCTGCTCAGTGGGGATCCTGCTTCTCCCTCTGCCTGCCACTCCCCCTGCTTGTGCTCTCTCTCTCAAATGAATAAATAAAATCTTTTTTTTTAAATGTTAAAAAAAAAAGCATACCTATTTAAAGTCAAAAGGTAAGAGTTTCAACCTCGCCTCTGCCATTTACTCTTTGCATGACTTTTTAAACTAAATTAACTTAACCTGAGTCTGAACTTCCAGATCTATCATTGGGCATAAAAATAGCAGATGACTCAAGAGTTCACTGTCAGGATTAAATGCGGGAACGCGGGTAAAGAGTTCATCGCAGTGCCTGGTACACATCAAGGCCTCAATGGGCATTTAGATACAATTGTTGTCCTCATTCCTTCCTGTCTTCGGATCCCACCTGTGTCAGAACACCCTCCCAACTGGTCCCTCACACTCCAGACTCGCCCCTCCAGTGATTCCCATTCTACTCTCAGAACCAGAGTGATCCTGACGAATGTAAAACTGAGCATAATACTCCCTTGCTGAGTAACCCTGTAGGTGAACTCCGCCTCTCCAGTCCAAATTCCATAGTCTGGCCCCAGCTTCCCCACCCCCAGCTTCATCTACCCCCAACCCCATGCACCCCAAACTCTACTCATCTACTTGCTGTCCCTTCCCCTCCAAGCTATTGCCTGAGCTATTCCCTGGTTCTACCAGGGTGCTCTTCTCTACGCTGCTCCCTCCTAATCATTCTACAAATAAGACATAAAGTCTTTGTGAAGTTTTTCCTCATCTCTTACCCATACCCCCCACCATCCCGTGCAAACTTACTACAGCCCACTTCCATCCGTCTACGACAGCTAGGGGGACCAACTGTCCATGTCCGCCCAGGACTGAGGAGTTGCAGGACTTTTAGTGCTAAAACCAGAGAGTCCTGGGCAAATGGGGGCATTTGGTCACCCTCCTAGCATCAATCACCTTGTTTGGGAATTAGCTGTCTTTTTGATAAGATTGCAGAGCACAAATTTTGTCTTCCTTATCTTCATATCCCCAACATCTAACCCACTGTCAGGCACGTTATATGGTTCATACTCAATAAATATTTGCTGAATGTGTTCATTGAGATAACAGTTAATTGGGGCAGCAGGAGAGCTACAGGCCGTAGCTCAAATCCTGTCCCCCTTCCTGCATGACCTTGGGCAGGTTATTACTTTTACTTATGTATTTATTTGTTTGTCCCTGAATGATTGACGGCAACTTCCTTGGTCTCGCTGAGCCTCTGTTTGCTCATCTGTACAATGAAGATAATATTCATTTCCTAGAGAAGCTGCAAAGATGAAATGGATACGAAGTGGTTAACATGACTCCTGGCACACGGGAGCTTTCAGGAAAGGGGAGCTGCTATTACTATTGTCCCATTTATTATCATATAAAGAGTTAACACAGTGCGTTCAATAAAGGTTGTTCCCTTCCCCTCCCCCAGCCCCCATTAAACAAATTAATACAGGTGGCCTTAAATGTCATTATAACACAGAAAAAGCAGCCCTTAAAACAGTGGTCGGCCACCTCGCCTGAGCATTAGAACCCCCTAGGGAACTTTTATGAAGACTGATGCCCAACCCTTGACCAATTAATTCAAATCTCCAGTGATGACTCCACACATCAGCCCCTTTAGAGGCCCCGCTGGAGAATCTAATAGGCGCCCAGGTTGAGAACCTCTGCCTTAGGGCACCGAGTTCATCACTCTTTAAAACTTAATTGCTGTGCTAGGTCTTTCCAAACAGTTATCCCTACCGTAGCTGTGGTCAGCAGTCAAAAGTCCTCCATTCCCTTCCTCCCCCTCCCTTGTCCTCAGGGCAAGACATGGAGAATTCTCAGCCGACCTGAGGGGAGCAGACAATCGCTTCTCCTGTTACCCAGCCCAGGCTCGTACCCTAGTTCCTAAAGCCCCGCCCCGCCTCTCAATCTCTCGGGAATTTAGAGAAGTGAAAAAGAGGTCATTTCATCTGTGTCTACCCTAAGGGTACAGATGGCTTTATTTTCTAGCCAGCGCTTCTCAAACGGGGCTCCTCAGACACCTTGCCAGGGACCAGCTAGTTCTGCATGAGAAGAGTTTTGTCTGCCTTCTCCATCTGCTGATAATCTAAAATATGACTATTGTACTTTCTCTCGTTGCCCCTTCATAAGAGACCTACTGCAAGAACTGGAGACTCGTGCCTGTGTTTTGGAACATAAAGGCAGTGCACACATACAGGTTTGGAAGTAGACCCAACAGGGGGACCATGGCGGGAAACTGAGTCCTCCCATGACACCAGGCAGAAGTAGCAAAACAGACTCGAAGGGACCAGCGAGTCGCCTCCGTGTGGACCCGGCTGTAGAAACATCTGAGGTTTGCGTTTTCCGTGTTGGTAGCAGCTAATTAGCACTAAAGATACAGTTAGGATATTTTTTTCCTATTCCAGAAACAATAGGTAGAGAAATCCCATTTCAAGTAGATTCTAAGAAGGCTGACCATAACTTTTAGTGAACGTGAGTAATCTACAGATTTACCAAGTAACACTCATTAAAATCAGCCGTTGGGGATTGCTCGCTGGCTCACTGGTGGTGATAATGTGTCTGATTGTCCAGCATCAGCAAATACAGCCTTGAGGTCATGGATACCATTTGTGACTTACTTTTATGAGAAGAGAGTCTTCGCATTGGTACTATTAAAGCGAACATACAGAAACAGATTATAGAACTAGACCCAAGGCTACATCTTTCCATTATTAAGTCAGCAATTGTGATTCACTATTAGTAGAGCCTTATCATAAATCCCATCAAAACAATGCTGTTGATTTAGATGTTTGCCTACGAACTTTCTTTTGCTTTTAATTTATCTTTTTTTTTTGGTTTTATGGGGGCCTAAGAGCTGTAAACATAAACAGTTTATATCTAGTTTTATTTTATGCCTAATTAAGAGATGACAAAAATAATTCTAGTCTTTGTTGTCAGTCCTCAATGATTTTTTGTCTCCTGGTTCGGACACCTGTCCTGGCTATAGATCGGAATCATATGGGAAACGGTCAGGTTCTGCCCCCGTCAAGCAGAGGTCCGAGACAGCAGTTGGGAGTGGAGGACACTTCCCTGGGCACCAGGTCTGCTTTGTCACCGCAGGTGAAGATTACTTTGTCACTTAGTGGCCAAGCTATTTCACCACCACCCATACCCCCTCCTCTCACCCTCACCCCACCCTCACTCCAGCCCACCCCACCTCACCAGACCTCAGTTTCCCCATCTCCCTGAGGTCTACATCTCTCTGACTCCACCTTTCAGTGGCCCTGTGATTCTCTCACTTCGCATAACAGCAACTCTAGGTAGAGGATAAAGCACGGCAGGGCTTGGGGTGAGACCCGGGTGAGAATTCTGATCCGGACATTGTCCTACCTTGAACACAACCTCTCTGAGCTTCAGGTTCCTTAATATAACACAGAGAGAAAAATGCTATTGTCATGAGGTGGTACATAGACTGACTGAGAAGAGAAGTATCTGAGAGGCACAGAACACGCCCCTTCCCAAGGGGTGCTCAGGGAACGTTCCATGCTGCCATTAGAGTTCCCACTAATCTCCAGGGGGCTCTGGGCCTGCCAGGAAAGAGAATGTTTTTGGTTTTTAACCTCAGCCCATAACCTCCTTTTATCCAAATGAGGTCATCCTGAAACTTCTCTAGATTTCTGAATATTTACCACAGGACTCACAAAGGGAGATGGGGAATCTCGGGGAATGGGGAGAGAGTGGTCAGGCTGAAGCTGGGGAGTGATGGAGCCCAGGGTTGGCCCTGTTATAGCTGCACAGAGCAGGAGACAGCAAGCCCCCGACAGGAATAGGGAAGGTTTCAACTTGTCCCATCACAAGGCCATTGGAAGTGAGGCCCTCCTTTCCTGTGTACTTTTCAGCCACTTGTTTTTAAGGGTTTTTTTAAAGATTCATTTATTGATTGATTTGAGAGAGAGAAAAGAGAGCACAAGTTGGGGAGGGATAAAGGGAGAAAGAGAGAATCTCAAGCAGACTCCACGCTGACAGCCGAGCCCAATGCAGGACTTGATCTCAAGAACCTGAGATCGTGACCTGAGCCGAAATCAAGAGTCAGACCCTTAACCAACTGAGCCTACCCAGGCACCCCCTTTTCAGCTACTCGTAACTAAGCAAACCAGATTTGCATTTTTATTTTAGTAAGGTGTAAATGACTGACCAAACGCACACACCTGCCCTGCTTGTTCACCCGTGTAAAACTAATTCGTGGACTTCAAGGCCACCCAGGAAACATGGGTGGGGACAGCACTATTTACTGGGTCCCTCCCCACGTGAGGTCAGCTTTGGGATGGGGAGAAGCCCCTTGCTCCTTCTCTCAGGGAAGAGAGGTAACTCCTACTACTCTGAAGAGCAAGAGGCTAGCCCAGCCCTAAGCCCAGAAACCGCAGATTTTTCTGAGCCCAGGTTCCCAGCACCTAGTAGTTGGGTAGGAAGGGGCTTCCCATTCAGCCAGGGTTCATAGAACCCCGCGAATGTGAGCCCTCCTCCTTGGCAAAGAGTTCCTGCCACCTGGACTCCTGACAGGACCCAGTGAATCCCATTTCCTGTTCTTCTCATCTCCACCCAACTGCTCCCAGAAATCCTACATGAAAGGCCAGCTCTGTTCCGTTCTGTAAGCTGCTGTATTAGTTCATCAGTACTGCTATAACCCAGGACCACAGAGCAGGTGGCTTAAACAGACATTTATTGTCTCGCAGTCTGGAGGCTGGAAGTCCAAGATCAAGGTGTTAGCAGGTTTGGTTTCTCCTGAGGCCTCCCTCCTTGGCTGGCAGACGGCCACCTTCTCACTTTGCATTCACTGAGCGGTCCTTCCTCTGTGCCTGCACATGTCACGTCCAAATGCTCTTATAAGAACACCAGTCATAATGGATGAGGACCCACCCTAAATACCTCATTTTAATTTAATTACCTCTTTAAAGACATTATTTCCAAGTATGGTTGGAGACAATGAGGTATGGGAGGTTAGGACTTCAACACAGGAATTGAGAGGTGGGGGGGGGGACAGGGACACAATTCAGCCTAGAACAGCCTAGACTGTGAAGATGAATTTTATGCATCAACTCAGCTAGGCTGTGGTGCCCAGTGGTTCAGTCATACGTCACCGGAGATGATGCTATGAACATATTAGATGCGATTACCGTTTAAATCAGTAGATTTTGAGTAAAGTAGATGACCCTTCATAATGTGGGCTTCATCCAATCCGCTGAAGACCTTAAGCACAGACTGAGGTTCCCCCAAAGAAAAAGGAACTCTGCCTCCAGGGTGCAACACAAAAATTCTGCCTTGGACTCAAGGTTGCAACATCTCCTCCTCTCTCAATTTCCAGCCTTCCAGCTTGCCCTCCCTGCAAATTCCAGATTTTTCAGCCACCACAATCTCATGAGCCAATTCCTTACAACAAATCTTCCTTCTCTGCCTTCCTGCTTTGGGAGGCTCTCGGGTGAGAATGGGACATGTGAAGCGATAACAGGAGACTAGCCCGGGACACCCCTAGGAGCCCTTACAGTGAGGACAGCAGAGGAAAGACAGAGATAGTGTCTTTGATGATACTGTTGGGCCTCTGAACAATCTCGTGACCACCTACTTCTAGAATTCTTGCTAATGAAATTTTAAATGTCCTATCGGTCCAAGCTACTGGTACAAATAGCTAAAATCAACCCTAACTAAAAAAGACACTCCCAAACTCAACTTTCTCATCTGTAAAATAGGAGTAAACATGGGCATCTTGTGCAGTTAGTATGAGAATCAAATGGAATAATGTCTCCTAGTGTCTGACACACAGAAAACAATCAAGAAATTTCATTCCATTTCTTATGGCCAGTCCCTCTGGCTCCTTTAAATTCTAAGTACTCTTCAATTGATTAATTGGTTGCTTGGTGGGACCTTCCTCATCTCAGAAATTACACTCATAAGCTTCTCCTTTCCAGAGTAGTTGGTTCCCTGCTCCTCTGAGTCAAAGACCCTTCTCCGTCTGGTCTCAAAGATACAAGCCTGTAGCTAGAGGAATGCCTCTAGTTTCTTGCACTACAGTTTGAAGAAGTTGGACCTCAGATGTCGTGTTGAATTAATCACACCCCTTAGTTACAATGCGCTATCATCGTGGATTAGTACAAAACCCTTTCATTTTTTTTTCATTTTTTATCCCTTTCCCTGCTTGCANCACTTACACACACTTGCACACACACCTCCACCACTCTTAACGACTCCAATGCCCTTTTATGCGAATTCTTCAAAAAGTTTCTTTTTGTAAACTTAGGACTGCCAAATAAAATACAGAACATCCAGTTAAATTTGAGTTCAGATAAACAAGAAATAATTTTTAGTATGAGTAATAATGTTCATGTACTCTTCCATTGTTTATCTGAAAAGCCAAATTTAACTGGACATTCTGTTTCGGTTTTTTGTTGTTTTATTTTTTGTTAAATCTAGAAACCCTATGTAAAATGTATACTCTTCGATAAATATGATGCTAGAGGGGCACCTGGGTGGCTCAGCGGTTAAGCATCTGCTCTCCGCTCAGGTCATGAACTCCGGGTCCTGGGATGGAGCCCCGTGGCAGGCTTCCTGCTCAACAGGGAGTCTGCTTCTCTCTCTGCCTGTGCCCCTCCCCCCAGCTCATGCTCTCTCTCTCTCTCACTCTCTCAAATAAAATTTTTTAAAAACAATATGATGCTACGGATTTCAATTCATTTTTTATTTCATTCAGATCTCAGCTGAACCATCCATGTTGCTGTATGTGCATCTAGTCGGTTTGTTCTGGCTGCAACATAGAACTCCATGACTGTGTTCCACTTTTCCTCAACCACGCCCCCGTGGATGTTGCCTCCAGCTCCCCCACTACCACAAACAATGCCACCATGAACTCTGCTGTCCCTGTCCCCATGTGGACTTGTGGGATCATTTACATACATATGGTCTGCACATTCTTACTTTGGTGGAGACAGTCAGGTCAACACCCCCACCAGCAAGGCATGAGTCCCTGTGTCCCCACTCCTAAGTGGTGGCATAACCTAGCTGTCTAACCTTGCCTTGAATAGATGTCCATTTTCAGCTTTTTTTAATTTAAAATCAATTTAATTAACACATAGTGTATTCTTAGTTTCAGAGGTAGAGTTTAGTGATTCATTGGTTGCATACAACACCCAGTGCTCATTTCATCAAGTGCCCTCCTTAACGCCCGTCACCCTGTTACCCCAACCCCACGTCCCTCCCCTCTAGCAACCCTCAGTTTATTTCCTAGAGTTAAGAGTCTCTTATAGTCTGTCTCCCTCTCTGTTTTCATCTTATTTTTCCTCCCCTTCCCCTATGTTCATCTGTTTTGTTTCTTAATTTCCACATATGAGTGAAATCGTATGATATTTGCCTTTCTCTTACTGACTTATTAGCATAATACCCTCTAATTCCATCCACATCATTGCAAAGGCAAGATTTCATTCTTTTTGATGGCTGAGTAGTATTCCATTGTGTATACATACCACATCTTCTTTACCCATCATCTGTTGATGGACATCTGGGCTCTTTCCATAGTTTGGCTATTGTGGACATTGCTGCTATAAACACTGGGGTGCAGGTGCCCCATTGAATCACTATGTTTGTATCCCTTGGATAAATACCCAGTAGAGTAATTGCTGGGTCATAGGGTGGCTCTATTTTTACCTTTTTGAGGAACCTCCATACTGTTTTCCAGAGTCACTGTACCAGCTTGCATTCCCAGCAGCAGTGTCAGAGGGCCCCCCTTCTTCCACTTCCACTTTCTTGTGCTAGTTTGCATTTCCCTTATAGCTAATGATCGGAGCATCTTTTCATAGTAGCCGTTTTTGGCTTCCACGTCTATAAATTGCCCATTTGAATCCTTTGCCCATTTTTTTATAGAAATTCCTGTGTTTTTCTTATTGTTTTGTAGGAATTCCTTGGATATTTTAGATATTAATCCCTTGTCACCCATAGGCACCGCAAATATCTCCCTCTGCCCTGATATCTATTAACTTTACAGGGATGTCTTTTATTCTGATATGATCAGCTATGTCTTAAGCTGGAAAGGTTGAACGAAAAGGGCCTTCTCTATCCCTAAATCATGAAAATATTCTCCAACATCAATTTCTATTAACTTTGTCATTTTACAGGGCACCTGGGTGGCTCAGTAGGTTAACTGTCTGCCTTCGGCTTAGGTCATGATCCCGAGGTCCTGGGATCAAGCCCCACATCAGGCTCCCTGCTCAGCAAGGAGTCTGCTTCTCCCTCTCCCTCTCCCTCTGACCCCCACTCCTGCTCTCTCTCGCTCAAATAAATAAACAAAATCTTTTTTAAAAATTTTTGTCATTTTACCTTTAAATTGTATATATTTCATTCATCTGGAGTCTACCTTTATACGTGATGTGATGTGGGATCCAGTTTTCTTTTTCTCTATGTAATGAGCCACTTTTCCCAATATCTTTTATCAGACAGCCCCTCCTTTTCCCCTTGATTTCATGGATTAAGTTCCCAGATACACCTGGGTTCCTCTAGCGCTTTCTTCTCTGTTCTGGTGGTCTATCCATTCTTCCATAAGCCCATTCCATATTGTCTTTATTATTATGGCTTTGAGGTTGTCCCAACATATGGTGGGCACACCTTCTCCCCATTCTTTGCTCTTTTTCAGAGCTTGTTCACTTTTTTGTGGACCTTATTCTTCCTTATATTTTTATAGTTTATATTGGTTTAAAAAGTTTATATGTATAGGGGCGCCTGGGTGGCACAGCGGTTAAGCATCTGCCTTCAGCTCAGGGCGTGATCCCGGCATGATGGGATCGAGCCCCACATCAGGCTCCTCTGCTATGAGCCTGCTTCTTCCTCTCCCACTCCCCCTGCTTGTGTTCCCTCTCTCGCTGGCTGTTCCTGTCTCTGTCAAATAAATAAATAAAATCTTTAAAAAAAAAAGTTTATATGTATAGATTATTGAATTCATCAAAAAAATCCAACTGGAATCTTGTTGGGGTTGTGCTGAGTTTACAGATTAATTAAGAGAAATTTAACATCTCTATAATATTAAATTATCACATCAAGAGCACAGACTATGTCTCCATAGATGACCCTCTATGATTTTCAGAGTTTACTTTTTTTTTCCCAGAAACATCATTTGTATTTTTCAGATATGCTAGTACCTAGATACTTGTTGATGTTGTGAGTATCTTATTCTTACTGAAATTTCTAAGGGGCATGACTGGTATGGAGAAATACCATTGGGTTGTTGTTTTTTTTAAGTGATCTCCGATCCAGCAAAATCTTGCTGAGTCTACTTATTAGTTCCACTGGTTGATACCGCTAGATTATCCAAGTAAATACTTCTATCATACACAAAGTTTTATTTCTTCCTTTCCGATTCTTGCTTCTCTTATTTTCTTATCACCTTGACCAGTAGCTCCATTCTGTGTTTTAAGATTTTTTTTTTGAGACACAGAGAGCACGAGGCGGGGGGGTGGGGGTGCAGAAGGAGAGGGAGAAGCAGACTCCCTGCTGAGCTGGGAGACCCATATGGGGCTCGATCCTGGGACCCCGGGATCATGACCTGAGCCGAGACAGATGCTTAACCAACTGAGCCACCCAGGCGCCCCTCTGTTCTGTGTTAAACAGCCGCAGAGTAGGAGTATCTCATAGTAATGTCTCTGATTACTTCAGTGGTGAACTCTTGGGCAGATTTCCTCACCCAGCCTGACTCTCAGTTTCCACAGCTGATAAACCTTCCTCATGGAGTTGTTACAATCATGATAACAAACCCAAAGTTCGTAGGACCCAATGGGTGCTAAAGAATAGAGTGTAGCTTTACTAATCCCCCTAATAAAGACATGAGCCATCCACTCCTTTGTATGCCATTCCCACTGTTACAGGGAGTTGTACCATTTAAAATACATAGGATATCTAGGGGCACCTGGGTGGCTCAGTCAGTTAAGTGTCTGACCTCAGATGGGTCATGATCTCAGGGTCCTGGGATTGAGCCCCAGGATCGAGTCCCAGGATCAAGCCCCAGGATCAAGCCCTGCGATGGGCTCTGTGCTCAGAGGGGAGTCTGCTTGTCCCTCTCCCTCTGCCCCCCCGCATTTGTGCTCTCTCTGTGTCTCTCCCAAATAAATAAAATCTTTTTAAAAATAAAGAAAGAAATAAAAAACATAAAATACATAGGATATCTATGTATCTATGTAGAGAGATGGTTGTTTTTATTTGCATCTAAAATGAGTGTTTTATAAGACTGGTGGAAAGGATTTCAGCCCCCTACCCACTGCAGAGTTGTTCACTGACAGTATTAACTGAGTACAATGGAATAAATTAGCAATAGCAGCCAGGGGGATAGATCACCCCAACTTTTCTCTCTGATTTCATAATGTATGTGTCAGCAAACTCATTATCAACACATTTTAAAATAAGCTCTCATGATCAGTGATGGTGGGAGAGACCCTGGAATAAATTGAATTTCCTATGTTCTAAACTGACGGGCAATGATTAAAAAGTAATAATCATAACAGTCTAAGTGTTAATTTCTTCATTTAACCCAAATATTTTGGTGAGGAAAACACAATCATCCGTTATTTATCATAGGTAAAGTTTTAATCTTTATATAGTAGATCAGTGCTTAAAATAGGATAATGTAAATGCATAAATAAATTCTAAGTTTTACAAACCGAGGGCCTCAGAGGGGAGGGGGGTGGGGGAATGGGATAGACCGGTGATGGATAGTGAGGAGGGCACGTATTGCATGGTGCACTGGGTGTTATACGCAACTAATGAATCATCGAACTTTACATCAAAAACCAGGGATGTACTGTATCGTGACTAACACAATATAATAAAAAATCATTTAAAAAAAAATTCTAAGTTTTATTCAATTCTTTAAAAAAATGGTATAAGCCATTAGGCAATTTTCCTTATTAAATTAGATTTTTTAATTAAATTAAGAAAAAGTAGTAGCGCCACGAATTGTCGATACATCCTTGTGCTGGCGGGTTGGTCTTTCCCCCTGAAGATGCGTACTGAACTGCTGATAAATGGATCGCTAACAGTAATTATAAATATTCTGGGGATGTGATTTCAAAGCTCTGATTTTCAGAAAATTGCATAGTTTTTGCTCTCTTTGGGTGAAAGCATGTTTGTAGTAACAACTTAGCAATAAAAACCATCTTTGAAAACCATTCTATTCTTTGATGTGACTGCAGGGACTTTCCTCACCGCTGATGACAAGGATTTTAAATAACATTTGCACAACTTGGACAGATTTTCTATTCTGCTTGGAACTGGGTGATTTCGCAATCCCCCTTAGCGACATCACGCTGAACAGAACAGCAATACATACAATTCACTCCCAGTGTGCTCATTGCTCACTGCGGCTGACGGGTGGTTACGGCTGGGGAAATGGAGCTTGATTCCCCTATGCTGACTGTTCTGATTCTCAGATCTCAGCACTTCTCCGTGATCCAAAGCTGGAAAATTGTTTCTGCATATGAACTACCACGTACATTTCGAGTGGAACCGCGGAATTACAGTTTTAGAAACTACCTTTCCTATCAACCATCGACGTCCCCACCACCTACACCATCTCCACAAAACATGGATCGGATGAGGTATACAAAGAATTGTCAGGTATTTTAAAGCTTGTATTAAGTACCTACTGCATGCCTATCACACTGAAAGGAGATTTAGCGTTACGGTATCATTAACACTGTTGTGAGAAAATATCTTGTGGGTTATATTGGTCTCTGCCCCTGGTTCCTGGCACAGAGCTCCTAAAACCCTTGTGACTTGCTGGGGGATAGGAGTGTCTTTTGTTCTCACGAGGTAACTTTGGATGGGCTCCTGGATAGCACCGGGGGGGGGGGGGGTCAATGGAAAGACCCAGCCATGATTAGAAGCTTGGAATTTTCACTCTCTTGAGAAGGGACAGGGGCTGAAAACGGGAGTCAATGATCAATCATGTCCACGTGATAAAGCCACCGTAAAATCCCAAAGTACAAGGTTCAGAGAGCTTCCAGATTGGCGAACACATCCACACGGGAGGGAGGTGCGCCCCACATCCACAGGGACAGACAGAGCTCCTGTGCTCTGGACCCACTGCTTGTGACTGGCATCTGAAGTGGGGGGGGCAGTCTCGTGGGACTGAACCCTTAACCCCTAGGATCTGTTTCCAGGGGGGTAGCGTCAGGATTGAGTTAAAGTTGTAGGACACCCCGCTGGGGTGACACAGACCTGCTTAGTGGGTCAGAAGTGCTGTGAGTATGGCCGTGTGTGAGAGCGCAGGAGACACACACAGGAGGACGGGGTCTCCCAGGACATCTCCCAGTGACCCTGCAGATGGCTAACAGCGCTCACCATGACAAAATCACCGATAACGGCTATTGAGAAAGCACACAGTTGAGAGCACGGTCTGGAGTCAGAAACCCTATCTTCAGTCTCAGCTCTGCCACTGGAGTGTGTCCCCCCGGTTCCTCGGCCTCTCTGTGCTCTGGTCTCCTTGTCTGTAAACAGGAGTAAGAAGAGCGCTACCTCAAAAGGCCCTTGTGGAGATGAAATGAGATGATGCAGGTGACACTCTCCATGGGTGACAAATAGTCTCCGGCTGGAACAACCCATGAGGTTGTACTTGCCTTAAGAAAAGCCCAGAGGGGGGCGCTACCTGGCACCAGCTCCTTAGCTGAGGTCCCCGGGGGCCACTGCTGCTGTCCAGCTATCATGGTCAGGCCTCAGCAGGAAGTAAAGTTGGGCTAAGGCAGGACAAAAGGACCTGGCTCTCCCCAGTCACCCACCCTCCAAGCACCTTTCCAGAATCTTCTCCGTGTCTGGGCTCTTCACCTCCCACTCTCTCCTCGGCCTCCGCCATGGCTCCAGCCCATCCCCTCGCTGACACAGCTCTTTCTCAGCTTACTCACAACTCCATGGCTAAATTTAGCAGACATTTTTCATTCCTCATCTTTCCTGACCTCTTCCTCTCTCTCAGCAGACCGAGGTTCCCTCCTTGAAATACATTCTTCTCGTGGCCTCCATGGCACGGCGCTCTCTGCCCCTCTTCCTGCCTCTCTGGCGGCTCCTTCTGTCCCTGAACATATTCCTTCTCCTCAACCCAACCCCAAAGTGCAGACGTCCTCAGACTGGGCCCGGACCCTCTGCTGACTCACCTGCTCTCTCTCCTTAGGCCGCCTCAGCCACACCCGAAGCTTAATTTCCACCAACACGCTCCGATGTCCAACTTCCCCTCTGCAGCCCAGACCTGTCCTCTGGCTCCAGACCTGAGCATCCATGCCCTGCCCAAATCTTCATGGCCTGTTCCAAAGGCTTCTTGTACTCAAAATATCCCAGAGAGTGCCTGCGGTCCTCTAGGCCCTAAACACTCCTCTCCATCACCACCACACTTCAAGCCTGGCTCACTCCCTGTGGTCCCCTGCCCAGGGAATGGCCCAGGGCTATCCAGTCAGGCAAGCTAAAAACCTGGGAATCATCCTTGACTATTCTGTCATTCTTTCTCTCCATATCCAAACCAGCAAAAGACCCTGGGGACTTTTTTTCTCCTAAAAAATCCCACAAGTTCACCAACTTCTGTCCTGCTCCAAGCCACCCTCATCTCTCACTGGTATAAGACAATATTGTCCTCACTGGCTAGCTTGTGTCTGTCTGTCTTGTTGCAGTCTATTCTCTACCTGGTGGTATGAAACTGAACAAAGGAAACCTCATTTAAAATGGAGTCAGGAGGGGCGCCTGGGTGGTACAGCGGTTAAGCGTCTGCCTTCGGCTCAGGGCGTGATCCTGGCGTTCTGGGATCGAGCCCCACATCAGGCTCCTCCGCTATGAGCCTACTTCTTCCTCTCCCACTCCCCCTGCTTATGTTCCCTCTCTCGCTGGCTGTCTCTATCTCTGTCAAATAAATAAATAAAATCTTTAAAAAAAAATTAAAAAAAATAAAATAAAATGGAGTCAGGAGCATATCCCATAAAGGATTAGTATCCAAAATATATAAAGAACTTCTAAAACTCAATACCAAAAAAACAAATAATCCAATTAAAAATGGGCAGAAGATATGAATGGACATTTTTCCAAAGAAGACATACAGACACAAGAGGGTCAACATCACTCATTATCTGGGAAATCCAAATCAAAACTATAATGAGATACCAACTCACAACTATCAGAATGGCTAGAGTCAAAAACACAAGAAACAAGTGCTGGCGAGGATGTGGAGCAAAGGAACCCTCGTGCGCTGCTGGTGGGAATGCAAACGGTGCAGCCACTCTGGAAAACAGTATGGAAGTTCCTCAAAAAATTAAAAATAGAAATACCCATGATCCGGTAATCACACTACTGGGTATTTGCCCAAGGACTACAAAAACACTAATTCAAAGAGATACATGCACCCCTGCATTTATTGCAGCATTATCTACAACAGACCAACTATGGAAGCAGCCCTAGTGTCTGCTGATGGATGAGTGGATAAATATGATGATATAGATACAATGGAATATTACTCAGCCATAAAAAATAATGAAATCTTGTCATTCACAACAACATGAATGGATCTAGTGAGTCTAATGCTAAGTGAAACAAGTCAGGAAGACAAATACGTATGATTTCATTCATATGTGGAATTTAAGAAACAAATGAGTAAAAGGAAAAAAAGAAAGAGAATTCAAGAAGCAGACTCTTTTTTTTTTTTTAAGATTTTATTTATTTATTTGACAGAGACAGGAACAGCCAGCGAGAGAGGGAACATAAGCAGGGGGAGTGGGAGAGGAAGAAGCAGGCTCATAGCGGAGGAGCCTGATGTGGGGCTCGATCCCATCATGCCGGGATCACGCCCTGAGCCGAAGGCAGACGCTTAACCGCTGTGCCACCCAGGCGCCCCAAGAAGCGGACTCTTAACTACAGAGAACAAACTGCTGGTTCCCAGAGGAGAGGTGGCTGGGGGATGGGTGACACAGGTGAAGGGGATTAAGAGTACATTTATCATCATGAGCACTGAGTAATGTAGGGAACTGCTGAATCACTATATTGTACACCTGAAACTAATATAACACCATATGTTAATTATGCTGGAATGAAACTATTTTAAAAATAATGAAAAAGGGGCACCTGGGTGGCTCAGGTTAAGCGTCCAACTCTTGATTTCGACTCAGGTCATGATCTCAGGGTCCTGAGATCAAGCACTGTGTCAGGCTCCCTGCTCAATGGGGAGTCTGCTTGAGAATCTCTCTCTCCCTCTCCCTCTGCCCCTCCCTCCCTCTCTCGCTCTCAAATAAATAAACATTAAAAAAATAAATAAATACGGGCGCCTGGGTGGCACAGCAGTTAAGCGTCTGCCTTCACCTCAGGGCGTGATCCCGGAGTTCTGGGATCGAGCCCCACATCAGGCTCCTCTGCTATGAGCCTGCTTCTCCCTCTCCCGTTCCCCCTGCTTGTGTTCCCTCTCTCGCTGGCTGTCTCTGTCGAATAAATAAATAAAATCTTTAAAAATAAATAAATAAATAAATAAATAAATAAATAAATAAATAAATAATTTTGCAAATAATAAAATGGAATCAGGAGGCCAGAAGGGGGAGCTCTCAAGCCCCACCACTCACCAGCAGACACAGCAGGAAGAAGCCTAATTCACTACTCCAGCAGGAGGAAGGAAGAGTTTCTCCTTGCCCAGGAACAAACTCAACCAATGAGGAACAGTCACCACCCTGAATTCCTGCTTTCCTCCAATGGACTTTTATTCAAAGTAGCCCCTCCAACTTCTTCCTTTTCTCTATAAAGTAACATTCCTCTCCTTTGATCTCTGGCCTTGCCTATGGCTTTGGCTACAGCTTGCCTGTCCTGAACTTCATTCCTCAGCTATTCCTGAATAAACCCATTTACTGGTAAAATAACCGGCTCTTTTGCTTTTGACAGTAGCCATGGAGATCTCTTCAATCTACAAATTTGATCATGTCACCATCACCAGCTCCTAATACCCTGGTCTGCTGCATTTAAAATCTTTCAGTAGCTTCTTATTTCTCCTAGGACAGAGGCCAGAACCTGCGATATAACCTACAAAGCTGAATGATGGGGTCCTGCCTAACTCTGGGGCCTCATCTAGCACTGTGGGCTCTACATTCCATGCTGTACCCGTAAGGGCCTTCTTTTTGGTCACCAAATCTTTCCTGTTCTCGCTGCCCCTGGGGTGGCAGCGAGAACAGGCCCCTGAAGTGGAATAGAGTGAAGAAAGTTGGGACAGAGGAGACCAAGTTGCTGAGAGGGTATGGTGCAGAGTGGGTCATCCATATGGATAGTGAAGTTGACCAGGATAATGGCAAGAAGGGGAATGGAGGAGACTCGGGTCACCTGCCTAAGGCCTCAGTGGCTGTGCAGCAGAAACCCCAAAGTGTAGACAACAAACACAGCCATATAGCTGTGAGAAATTCCAATGACATGAGCCTTAGAGCACTGAGAGTTTTTCCCTCATGAAGGGAGGTGGGAGAGCAGCCATGAGGAGCCAGGAGAAGGCTCAGCCACCCCATGCCCTGTCCTTCCTCCAGAGCCCATGATACCAGGACCACAGGAGAATGAGAAGCCTCCACTCAAGAAACACACAGGGGAATATGGTCTCTAAGCTGTCCCACTCTGCCCTAGGCCTCATCTCCCCTTTCGGCACCCTCCCTCTTTCCCCAGCTTCTTTCTCACTCCTCGTTGCTTGGTGACCTCCCCAATTAATAGGGATCAGTACATTGGCCTTAAAAAAAAAAAATTCTCACACAGGTGAATGAGGGGACATGTTCAAAGACACTCACTGCAGGGTTTTTCTCGTGGTAGCAGGACGTCAGCAGCCATTCAACAGTGAAGAAATGGGTTTGTGCCATGCAGAGAATACACACTATGGAATATGGTGCAGCACTTGGAAAAAGCAGACTGGATGTGCACAGCAATATGGATAAAGTGTAGAAATGTAGTGTGCCTGGCACCCAGGCTGTGGGCTCTAAATACAATCTCCCACTAATCAGAACCAGGGCTCCTTGAAGAAACGGCAAACGCCAGGTCTGGGGCAATAAATATATAAGATGATCCAGGAATAGCTTATCATACCAGGCCGCAAGGAAGCTACCAAAGACTCATGCGGTAGTGTCAACAATGACCAAAAAATAAAATCTTGTAGAGGCTCCCATTGGCCAGAGATGGGACAATTTGAACATCAGTATGAGTAATTGCAAACAACTGAAATAATCAAATATGTTTAAATACATGAGTTTATAATCTTATTTTTAAAATTTATTGATTTATCTTTAGGAGAACTAGCTCATTATTTTGAAAACTGATAAATAAAGGAAAGGATCAAGCTCTGTCTTGCTTTTCCTATATTGTATCTCAAGGTAGCTAAGTGTCTCTTTATAGAAATAGTCCAGCTAATAAATAAAGAAGGAATGATGGAATTCGATTATCATTATTTTGAAACCCCTAAGGAAATCCCAGACCTACGCATTGTTCACCAACATCACCAACATCACCGAGATGACCAGACACTAGGTGCCTCTTGATAGAAATCCATAACTTCACCTATGAAGTATTTCTTGTCAAAAAGAAGTGTACCCTGGGGTGCCTGGGTAGCGCAGTCATTAGGCGTCTGCCTTCGGCTCAGGGCGTGATCCCGGCGTTATGGGATCGAGCCCCACATCGGGCTCCTCCTCTGGAAGCCTGCTTCTTCCTCTCCCACTCCCCCTGCTTGTGTTCCCTCTCTCGCTGGCTGTCTCTATCTCTGTCAAATAAATAAATAAAATCTTTAAAAAAAAAAAAAAAAAAAAAGAAGTGTACCCTGAATCTGATCAAGTTTCTAGATCTCACTACCAATTTACAGGAAATACAGAGGACAGAGGAACATATGACATAACACCAAAGGATGCAATCACCAGACTTTGGAAAACTTCATGAAGATACACACTCTGATCTTCAATAAATAACTATTTAGGAACAGAGGGCAGAGGGCAGAACCATAGATTAAGCAATGTCTGCGTGGCTCAGTCGACTGAGCTTCTCCCTCTGCCTGCCGCTCCCCTTGCTTGTGCTCTCTCCCTCTCTTTCTCTGACAAATAAATAAATAAAATCTTCAAAAAAAAAAAACCAACCATAGATTAAAAGACACAAGAAACATATCAACCAATCACAATGTATAAATCTTATTTGAATTTTTAAAAATTACGGGACACTTGGGAAAATTTGACCAATGAATAGTTGAGGATACTAAGTGATTATTCCTAATTTTTAGGTATAATAATATATTGATCATATAATTCAATGATTATATTTTAGAGGCACATACAAAATATTCATCAATGGAATAGTATGATGCTGGGACTTAACTTCAAAGTTATCTGTGAACACTGGGAATGGATGGTGGTACAGATGAAACAAAAATGGCCACGAGCTGAACTTGACTTTGTGCACAAGTCGTATACTTCACTTTGAGTGATGGGGACAATGAAGTTCATCACATTCTTCTACTTTTGACGCTGTTTGAAATTTTTGCACAATAAAAGGTGCAAATAAAATAAAATAAAAGGTGCATTTTTAAATAATGGTGAGAAGAAGAATGAAACAGGTTATCTACCACACCATTAACATAAATTTAAAATATAAACACCGGGGTGCCTCTGTGGCTCAGTCGGTTAAGTGTCTGCCTTCAACTCAGGTCATGATCCCGGGGTCCTGTGATCGAGCCCCACACTGGACTCCAGGCTCAGCAGGGAGTCTGCTTCTCCCTCTCCCTCTGCCCCTCTCCCTGTTCATGCTCTCTCTCTGAAATAAATAAAATCTTAAAAATAAAAAATAAATAAAATAAAATATAAACACCAAAAAAATAATACAAATAAAAGGACATATGTCAAACATATTAAAATGGTTGCCATTAGGAGGATTGGGAAATGGACACAGAGGATAAGATAAAAGGGTATAAAAATAACTGAACCAGAAAGGGACATTGCACTGACCAACAAGGTGTCATTAACTCAACCCTCTGCCTCTGAGGTCAGAGAGAGTTCTTTCACACATTTGTGAGGATTCAATGAGGTATGTGGTTACTATTGCTGGCACAGTGCTTGACACACCAGAGGTCCATAATAAATATTAATTTCCCTCTGTTCCCTCCACCTCCAACCAACTCCTTGCCCTGCCAAGGAATAAAAGGGATCATATAAGCTAATTCTCTTTGAGATACTAAGCACTGGTAACAACTTCATGTCTCCTCAGCAGAGGTTTTCCACACTGGGCAATTACTGAAGAAATTAATCTCCAGGGGCGCCTGGGTGGCTCAGTCGTTAAGCGTCTGCCTTTAGCTCAGGGTGTGATCCCGGCGTTCTGGGATCGAGCCCCACATCGGGCTCCTCTGCTGGGAGCCTGCTTCTTCCTCTCCCACTCCCCTGCTTGTGTTCCCTCTCTCGCTGGCTCTCTTTCTCTCTGTCAAATAAATAAATAAATAAATCTAAAAAAAAAAAAAAGAAAGAAAAGAAATTAATCTCCACTAAGTGAAATTCCTGCATGAAATTTCCAGAAATTTCCATTTACTTAGTGCCAAACCCTAAAACAAGAGGGCCAACAGTGTCCATTGCAAGGGTGATTTCAGGAAGGCTCAGATCTGCCCGACCAGCCCATAACTCTTCAGAGAGGCATTCTGGGTTGGTTGCCATCCCCCGTCTTTTAAATCGAACATATCAACACTAAAAAGCACACCACCCGCTAGTTCATCCCAGGAATCAGAGAACTCCAGGTAGCAGCTTGATCTTAGATGAGCATCAGAGTGAAATATTTATTTGCTGAGCTTTGCTCTTCCATCTCACTGGAAAGATTTCTATTGCATGCCCCACCCCAGTCGCCACCGGAAGCAAACCTCTACCATTTCTCCCTCCCTGCCTCTAAGGCCATGACTGCCATGTTCCTTCCAAGCAATATATAAACTTGTAATTCAAAATCATGTTCTGGGTGACTGGCTCACTGGGAATCATCCAGAGGTTGCCAATGACTCAGCCAATAAATTTGAGGCCCAGCAATTGACTTGGAGTCAGTGGCGCCTGACAACTGCTCAGCAGCGGAAGGTGAAAAGCAGCAGAATTCTACATTAGGTTGGAATAGATAAATGCTCCTGGTCCATCTCACAGGAGCCACTGGAGTGAAAAGCAATCAATTAGCAGTATTCCTGACTGCAGCTTGGCCCCAACAGGTCAAAATTCAGGTCAGTTGTAATCAGAGGGAAGGACATTTCACCATCTGAATAAAGACTCACCAATCAGTGTACACATCTTTATCTAGCACATTCCATGTGCCCATCACCACACTAGGAAACAGTAAGAGTCACTCGCTCTAAGAGACCTCTGCTTTCAAAATTGTGATAATCTTGTGAGAGATACAATATAGAAAGTAAGAACAATGTGAGACGGTACACCTAAATAACCATGAAACTACCAGGCATCCATCTCTGTCTGGAATGACTTTTCCCACCTTTATTGGTAGGCCTGAATTCTACAAGTTCCCAACGCCACTGCCTACACAGAATCCTCTTCTGGTGACTTATCATGCACTCACTTTTCTGGCACTACCCCTCAGAGGCAAGGGCCTGGGAGCCCCAGACTCACCGGGCCTCCTGCCCTTTGGAGCTCAGCAGCAGGACCCAGCCCTATCTCAGCCAATTCCTCCTGTTTTAGAGAGGAAGAAGAGGAGTCAAGGTGTCTTCCGAGGCCATCTCCACATCGGGGTAGGAACTGGATGAATTCCCCCCACCAGCTCCTTGCTTCTTAAATCCAGTGTTCGTTTGAGCAGATGCCCTGTGAACATTATCAGGAGCACTGATGGGAACACATACCTGACAAAACCATCCCGGAGCACGGGCAAGAAATGCCTTCAACCACTGAACACGGACGACATCCCGAGTCATTAATCCCCCCACCGACAGGCTAGGATTAGACTGTGCTGCGTCTGGACCACTGAGCCACATTCGTATTGTTGGGTACAATGTCAGAATCGCAGAGCTCAGAGGTCTAATATCTGTCACAAACGGTTCCCGGACTCATTCTTCTCTCCCCTCGTTCCAAGCCTCCTGAGCAAGCAAATGAGGGCTTTCAGCCGTAAGTGATTGAGTTACCTAACCAAACTGACCAGAAAAGGGTGAAAGCAAACAAAATAAAAGCTAAAATCTGAATTTGGCCAAAGGAACTGTACAGCAGGGAATGGCTTTTTCAGTATGAGAAAGCCGAAGGTAGAGGTTACGAAAATTAACTTAGGCATTTTTTATGCACCAGGGGCTCACGGTTAGCTAAAAGAGGCTTGGAATCTTGTTTGGGGCATTGTCTTTAGAGACAGTGAATGCTGAGGGAACTGGGGACACCTAGCATGGACGCATGACCCAGACCATGAATCTGGCTGTCTCCGTGCTCAGCGACCTTGTCTTCGAACGCCATGATGAAGCGCAACCCAAGGCCAAAGATCTCATTTTTAAAAATCCATTCCTTAGGATAACCACTGCACCAGTTAGCATTGCTGTTGCTTTCACCTCAACACTGCCATCCCCCCCATCTCCCAACCCTCTCCTCAGTCCAAATACGACCCTGGCCCTCTCCTGGTCAGCTCCACCGTCATCATCTTGAGGGCTCAGTGTAGCCAAAGGGAGCGAAGCCAGCCAGGGTCAACAGGGGAAGGAAAATACAACTGAAAGCAGAAGAGGAGGGTATCACCGGCCATGTGTGCACATGTGGCCAGTAACACCACTACTGTCCTTTCGGTAAGAGACCTGGGCTTGTTTGGGGTCTGTAGAATACATGCATATTTTATATATTTATAATTATTTACATATTTATGTATATATTTTAATATATTTTATGTATATAGAAATACTTAGTGTTATTTATGTGAATCTGAGTTTAATAAGTGAGACTGGATGAAGAAATCAAGTTTTTGGTGGGGAGCCCCTGGGTTTCAAGTAGGCGGGTTCAACGCCGGAGGGCGGAAAGTGGCCAGGAGATTGAAGAAGGTTGAGGTTGCTAGGAAATCACGCCCCTTCTCTGGTCTGTAGGAGTCTGTCTCTGTCTGCTCCTACCTCCACACCCCCAGCCCCTACTTCTCTATGGGTCCCAGTCATTCTGTCTCTTCCTCTACCGTTCCTTTTCCTTCAAACACACAAGCAATCCATCACCACTCCGCCATTGTTATGGACTTCATCATCACTGGTTTCTTAGGTTGCCAGGTGAAAATTTTTTATGTAAAACAAATGTTTGGAAATCATCACATTTTCCCATTGACTTCCCCTGCCATTTCATAAGTATGATCCCACAGAGGAAAATACCTGGGCATATGCAGTAAAAACCACAGAAGGAAGCTACTATATCCTTAAAAGAATATTCTGCCTTTGACTGAGTATGATTTATGACTATGTGATTCTCCCCCCAGACATCTGCCAGAAAAGTGAGGCAAACAGGCAATCAATTAGAGCGCTCCATGTTAAAAGTATATTTATTATTTATTAATCACCTTTCTTGATTGATTGGCTTCCATTTTATTGGTTTTTCTCAATGACCCAATGTAAACTGACTCCTTAAATCAGTCACACTTGTAATCACTGGTCCAGACATTCAGTGGAAACTGCCTATAAGCCCACTGGGCAACATCTATGAGGAACAGCTCCTCAGTACCCTCCCCCCTTGTTCGTGGTCTCTGTGTCCTGACCTGTCCTCCACTGCTCGTGAGACAGCCCTCTAAGGACTGACCTTGGCCTCCTCCTTAGCTGTAAGTCCCATTTACTCCCTGAATTATATCTACTCCTGCCCTGAGCTTCTGCCCCACACAGCATCTCCCACCTGTTCACTCTGAGGTCCACGCATTTATTTCTCCAATGTTCACAGCAGAATATTCCAAAATTACTCTTTCTTTAAAACCATATGTTAGCATGGTGCTAGTAGCTAGTAGTTCGTGATCTTTTTGGTTCTAGCCTTTCTAAGCAGGAATACAGTCTTCCAGTTTTGGGTGTGGGGTTGTTTGGGGGGGTTGTTGTGGGTTTTTTTAGTCCAATATTATAGATAGATTGGAAGTTGCCCTGGATTATCAGATATGCAAAAACAGCATGTCCCAACAACCTGTCACTAAAATCTAACCTCCTTGAAACTCAGGCAGAAGCATGTGATGAGGCTTCAACAGAATCCAAAAATCCACACGGAAAGGCACGTGAATCTGTTCTTGACCAAGCACCAGCCAGAGCCCAGGTAATCAAAATAGCAGCGGACATACACCTAAAGTTGTATGAAACAATCCTTATCTCTGTAGGCGAGGTGCTTTGATAACTGTTCTGTTCCATTTCCCTTGTAAAAACTGGTTTCACCCATTAAACTGATTTTACAACTGGGTTGCATCCCACAGTTTGTAAAAATACTGCTTCCATCAGTCTGGCCGGAGAATTAAAGTCAGATAATATCACCAGTTGACAGGCTGGGAGTCAAGTGGGGAACCACTGGAGGCCTGAGGCGAATCCCTGCCCTTCTCCTGCCTTACTGACCAGAGAGGACGAGTCACTTAGCCTCGCGGTGACTCACTTCCCATCTGAAATCGAGGTTCTGCCTGCTCGACCCTCACGGGTCCACTCGAGGGATCTAATGAGAGGAAAGATGTGCAAGTGCTTTGAAAATATTAAAGTACCACTCTCAACTCCGAGGGGGCGGTGTCAGTCGTTGAGAAGGAAGAAGTGACCTAATAACCTGCGAGTTTCCACGCGCTGTTTCTCTGCAACTCAGCTGGGTTGCCTGGAGAGGGGGTAGAGGCGGAAGACAGCCAGAAGCCAGGGAGTGAAACCAAGAAGAGGAAGAAAGTGAAGGAGACTGACAACGAGGCACGTGCAGCCCATCCTGAAACAAGCATCACTTCATAGGCCAATGATGCACACCCGTTGAGAACCAGTGCTCAGTGCGTTACTCCAAGAGGCATCACGAAATTCATACAATACTATTTATATACGCACACAGACATATATGACACTATATATAATATACAGTATATATATATATATATATATATATATATATATAGACACTAGTATATACTATATAACGTGTAGGACAATATTATATAGATGCTGGTCTATAGTATGTGTATAGACGTGTATGTGCACACACTCCTTCCCACCCCCCCCACACACACACTCTAATTCTCAGAGGCTTGGTTGCCAAATTTCTTCATAGTGTTACTGGTGCTGACAGTTTCCTCTCTCTGCTTCAGGAGCTCTCAAAAACACTGTCATTTGTTAGAGACAGCACCCTCCCAGCATATGCAGAAGGGATCTTGGCACGTGTTCCATATTATTTGATCTGATTGCCACCGTCAATCAAAGAACCCTTCTAACTGAGCCAGAGGATTCAGCAATCTATAAGCCACTAGCCACAGCGTAGAGAAGTCTTCTGAGAAGCAATTCCTATCCCAACGAGACTTTTAGCTGAATTTCCCTTTACCCTGGAGATTTTAAACTCAAATGCCTATGAGGAGGTGGGCACATTCCATCAATGAGGAGAGAGGGGCCATGGGCGGGAGCCTATTTGTCACTGTGGAGTGCTGGGACCGCACCCAGCTGGCGTGTCCGTGCCCACTCCATCTGAAGGGGGCAGCCGATGCCCAAACCAGCTGACTGTTGGCCTATACGACAGCTCTTCCCCAGCTCCAAAAGAAGTAAAGAATCTGGATTTTTATGTAAAAATGATTCTTAAATGGTCACTCAATTTTTCAATGTCTCTTGGTATATCTTTACCAAAGAAAACATAACACACTCTATGCCTATGAACATCAAAATTAATGGCCCATACTTTTCTCTCAAAAAAAAAAAAAAAAACACAGAATTGATTTTTTTTCTATTACACTATTTCATTGAAGGTGAAAATTCAAAATAAAAGTCAAATTCACCTAGCGTTTTCTCTTTAGACTTTCATACCACCTTAGCCCCTATCCGCTAAGAAACAGAGCCTGAGGCAAGGATTAAGACATTTACACTTTATTTGGGGGGCATATTATCCCTAGACTTTAAGAGTAAGGAAAAGGGGAAAGGACAAAGAAAGAGGAGGAGCGTTACAGAGTGCTGCCTCTGTTTACTACAGACCACAAAGAGATCCAACAGGACATCAGGCAGGTGGATTCACCCCACATATGGAGACACAGGTGTGTTACAAGGAGAAACTGACCCTCAGAGAGCACGCTGTGGGAGGAAAGAAGGATGGGGAAGTTTTATCTGCCAATTCCAGGCTTCACTCACGTCCCCCTTGTTCTGGCCCTGGCAAGCTCACCCCTGTCTCCTGTCTCCCATTAGGCAATATTTACCCCACAGGGTGACCCTCCCCTGAACTTGCAGATGCCAGATTCCATAACTACAGTGGAGCTTCTGTTTTTCTAAATCCAAAGTGGCAAGAAGAACCAGAAAACTGAGACGTTTGGCTGGTTGGCCCAGCTGCATGGCACAGGGAAGGGGGAGGGCCCAGTGCTCTCAAGGCAGGTGACTGGTTGGCCCCAGTGGTGGCTGCAGGATGGTCCAGAAGGTGGTTGGTGCCTTCAGAAAAGAGGACGCAACTAAGGAAATGTAAGATGGTACAGATAGGCATAGAATACATAGACATCATCAAAGCGTAGCTATATTAAGAACCACTGAGTTAGTTTGAACATTGAAAAAGAGAAAAAGCACAAATTCCAGTATCAGAAATGAGAGAGGGGACATCATTACAGATCCTGCAGACAGTGAAAGGATAACAAGGAAATATTAGGGCAACAGTTAGTCAATAAATACAACTGGATGAAACAGACATGTTCCTGGAAAAAATTACTAAGTCAACATGGCCCAAGGCTGTAGGACAAATCTGAAACTCAGAGTTTCCCACTTACTCAAAAGCATTCAAATCAGAATTCATAAATTTACAAAGCCTCATAATTTAAAATCAAATAGCAACCTTCTTTAAGCCAGGGAGACTGAAGAGGAAGCTCGTTTGCCAGGCTTAACATGAATACAGAAAAAGGATTAGTAAAGCCAGTCAAGAAAAGCTGAGTGGGTAAGACAAATCTGGAGGAGAAGAATCTAAGAATACTAGCGCCATGTTCCCACTGCTCCAGAAAGTTTAATCCAGAAAAGTCCTGTGACGACAGCTGGTTTCCAGGACTTTTACATCAGAAATGGCAAACTCAGATGCCTACGGGGCTGAGAGACTAGCCAAGACAACAGAGAATGAGATGGTAAGAGGCCGATGAGCCCCTTAGAACTTCATGGCTCCATCTGGTTTTGCAGCTTGAGCGTGGTCACGGACTCCAGATTTCCTGGATAGTGATCTGAAATCCCTCAGTGTTTAAATGTTGGCTCAAATTAATAATAATAATAACATATATTGTGTGGGCCAAATAAAACACATCGGCGAGCCAGATACAGCCTACAATGTAGCAGTGTGGGGCCTTTACTTCTGGTTTGCTTTTCAGAGGGGAGGTGCAGAGAGGAGGGATTGGCAGGGGTCTTTGTTTGTTTTGTTTCCTATTTTAAAAAGGTGGAAGATCAAGTTCTGGAAATCTTCTTTCTTTCTTCTGACCCCTGCAGTACAGGGAACTTCAAAACAAAAGGAAACAGCCACGGTCAGACATTCTAGTTCTTCCTCATTCTGACCCCAGGATCCAGCAGATAAGGAGCTAAATCCTAAGATTTGAAGAGGTGGGTTTCTTCTCTCCCCTTTGGGCTACTGTCAACGTACTGTCCCTGTCCTCAGTTTTTGAAGCCCGGTGGTGATTTTGTTTACTGCTGTTTTCATATGGCTGAGCAACATGGGGGTTGGCTGAACCCCGAGGGTTCATTTTACGGTGATAAGACGCTCTTCCGTGTCAGGACACAAGATGAAATGGACGTGTGCCTCGAGAGTCCTGAGAAGAAAGGAGATGAATTTCAGCCTCTGAGCCCAGGCCCCAGAGTGCTCAGCTCCTGCCGTCTTCCAAGTTTGCCTGTCACGACCACCTGTTCAAGTTCCAATGAGCCAACCCAAGGCAGCCGCACCGTCTCAAGGAGACACTTCAAACAGGCAGACGACTGGGTGGAGGATGCCAGGCACTAATGAGCCATCTCGCACCAGCACCCAGCCTCCCAGCAGCAAGAGAACTTTCCAGCATCACTCACTCTGAAGCACGGTGGCTGCTATGTAAGCCGTGGGATGAAAGGGGCTCGGGAGGGCGAGGGCAGCAGGCCGTCCCTACCTCCTCCCGGCTGTCAGAGAGGCGGGTGAACACTCAGGAAAGAGACGGGGTAAGGGCAGCAGCAGGAGCCCATCAGAATGCAGGCAGCTGCTGTGAACATGTCCTCAGAGCCACTCTCCCAGTGCTCTTTGATCAGCTTGGCCCAGCTCCCCATGGAGCTGCCCTAAGCAGTTCAGGGCCCAGTTGTCCACGTCCTTCGTGCACTTCCATCAAGGCCACTCAAGCCACAATTTCCCCAGTAACAATCAGTAAGCTGGCAGCCAAAGTGTCTCTTTTCACACCTGCTCAAACAGAAAGCAGAGGGTTTCCTAGGCACCCTGTGGCTCTCCAGGCCCAGGCCCGTGGAGGGAGAGGCTGACCAGGAGCTGGGCCTGTCACCAGCCCCCGCCCAGCTGCCCCTGGGGGAAATGAGAAGCGCGTGGCTTCACGGGAAAGGCTAGCAGGGAGCCCAGGGGGTTCGCAGGGAATGTGTGCAGACTCAGGTGTTGAGAAAGAAAAGAACAAAAGAGCCACCACACACACACACACACACACACACACACACACACACACACAATCCCCGCATAACCTGGAGGCCGACTGTCCTCTGAATTAGGGAACCTTTATTCTTCTCTAGAAAAATAAGAGATACCACACAGAGAACGAGCCACTCTAATGTACCAGGAAAGGAAGAACTGGAAGGAGGAACAAGCAAAGAAGTATTCCTGCTCACCTAAAGGTCTCCCCAAATCCTACGAGAAGTTTGCCAGAATCACAGAGATGAGTATTTATAAAGAGAAAAGTATCAAAATCAGGGCAAATAATATCTTGTATTTACAGATTACCAGGTGCTATTTTACGTGTTTATATGTATGAACTCTTTGTACCCTCGCAGCAATCCTATGTGGTTGGTACTTGCACGCTCCCAATTTGCTAATGAGGAAACTGAAGCACAGAGAGGTTAAGTGACTTGCCCATGGTCACACAGCTAATAAGGGCAGAGCTGGGATTTGAACCTAGACCATCAGAGCCTCTGTGCACAGCTGCCTCTTGCACTTTGATGCCACAAATAGTAAAAACAAAGACAAAGAGCATGTTTCTCGTGAACAGAGTGCTTTCATTCATTTATTATTCCAAAAAATCTTTTCGTCTAGCACCCACCAAATGCAGGTCCCAGAGATAGAATGGTAGACAAGTGATACCCAGTTCCTGCCCTTGTGGTTCTTCTCCTCGAGCAGAGGAGACAGATCAAGTCAACCGCTCCCAAAATTAAACATATAAGGGCAGCGGTAAGTGCTACAAAGGAACAGACGGAAGAGTCATCGCTCTCTAAAGCAAACACTATCCTCATTTAACAGATAGGGAACCGGGATTTCAGTGCGAAATGCGATATAACAAAAAGAACACACTGATCTTTTTTTTTTTTATCATTTATTTTTGAGTAGGTACCCAATACCCACATGATTTGACATTCAAAAGATACTAAAGGGTATTCCCGCCTGACTCCAGCCTCCCAGTTCCCCTCCCAGAAGCAATCAGTGTTGGGTCTCCTGTTTCGTGGGTCTCCTGCCAGAGACACACAACAGCAATCAAACACACACACACTTTCCTTCTTGACACAAGTTACAGCACACTGCATGCACTGTTCTGCCCCTCGGGTTTTTTCTCTAACAAACAAATATGCAGCCCACTTCCTCATTTTCTTACGGCTGCCGGGGATTTCATTGCACGGATGTCCCACACCTGCTTTAGCCAGGCTCCTACTGATGGTCATTTAGGCAATTTCCAATCTTTTACAAGCACAAACAATGCTTCGGGGACCCACTAAATACATAAACCGTTTCACACGCAGGCGGGTGTCTCTGCATGATAACCTCCCAGAAGTGGAATTCCTGGGTCTATGGCCACATGCATTTGTAATTTTGATAGACATTCACCATACTATCCACCACTGAGATGTCCCCAATTTACACTCACCCAGCGGTGGACGCAGCGTCCATATGACCACACCCCAACACAGGGAAGACACGCCGCAGAATCGGGTGACCCGGGAGCTTGTTCCACACCTCGCCGACCATGGGCTTTGGGCAGACTTCTCAACCTCTCAACCTCAAGGACCTCATCATGAGCATGGGCTTCGTAGTGACCCTGCCTTGTGTCTAACACAGAGCCCCATGGAGCCCAGGTGAGAAGTACTGCAGCTCCCCAGGGAAGCAGCTCACAAGAGACGGCCCCAGGGCCAGTGCCAAAGGGGGCCAACCGCCCTGAGCCAGAGGCCAGACAGGACGCCTCAAAGAAGACACCAGCAAAAAACACCATCTGCGTACGCTCTGCAGTCAGCCACCCGTGAGCTGTGGGACCTTGAGCAAGCTGCTCTCTTCCTTCCTCCTCTGGGAGAAGAGAACCTGGCACACAGCAGAGGCTCAAACCCCCATCGTGGTCCCCAGGGTAGACCCAGGTGCCCTACACCCAGCATTCCAGAACACATAAGCACTTCTCGCCCATGACTGCTGGGGCTCTTTGCCTGGGGTGAGGAACCCACTCCACCCTTGATGGTGGGACAGCCCTCAACCAATGCAGGACAGGAGCTGGGGACAGAGACCCCAGCTTCTCTGCCCCGGAGGGGCTGGGGGCTCTGTAGCGTGTCTGGCACAATCTCCCAGAGGTTGTCTGGGAGGACTGCGCCCCAACTGCCCACGGCAACAACAGCTCTTCAGCCTGCCCTGAAGGGACTCACTTCCCTTCTGTCTCGCACACTTCCTAAGACTCCCTCCTCCTCAAATAAACCGCGTGCACTCAAATCCCTCTCAGAGTCCACCTCTGAGGGAGCCCAACCTAAGACAGGTGTCATCACTGAGCAGAGGCTAGACGGACAAATGAGGAGGGACAGCAGTCAGCAGTGAGATGTGGAGATGAGGCAGCCACCACCCAGGCCCGAGTTTGTGGCGCTCGGGTTCCAGAACCATCTTCTCACACGTTGGTCATGGATGTTTGGCCACGGCTAAGGGAGAGCCTGCTAAGCCTCTGTGAGATCCCACTCTCCCCGGAGCCACCCACCCTGGACGGGGCAGGACTCGACTCTTCAAGCAGAAGCCCACCGAGCTCCTGAAGACATGCCTGAGGTGGGCAGCAAGTCCCAGGGTGTTTTCCAGAAGGTTCTGTAACTGGCTTAAGGATACTGGGAAGCCCAGAGGACAGCCCAGCTGTGTTTTCTGACTTTCCTCTTCCAAGCCACTGAGGCATAGAGATCCTCAGGGTGCAGGAGCGACAGCCAGGAGACCATTTCTTACAGTATCAATACGATCCACTCCCAGCTTCCATCCTCTTCACAGGGGAATTGTGCGAGACCCACAGCAACCCACTTCTACATTCTAGCCCATTCTTGCAAGACCCTTAAAACCACAGGGCACCGCCAGGTGTCACGGCATCCCTGGCAAATTAAGGGAAGATACAGTGGCTGGAAAGGAGTCAAAGTTTGCAGAACTTTTAATTTAACAGCAAGGCAAAAAATAAGGGAGAAGTGGGAGGAAAACAATAGATAAAATAAACAGCTAATACAATAACGAATGATGGGACAGCTCCTGTCCATTCCCTGCCCATCTGCCGTGGGCCGGAGCTCCGGCCAACGCCAATGTCAGCGCCCTGTCTTCACTTGAGGGCTTTCTCAACACTGCAGAACACTGGTAGCCATTCAAGGACCCAACACCCCCCAGCCCTTGACCAGCCACTGACAAGCTGGAGTATAAACACCCCGGCTCCCTTGCCCCTTGGATGGGCTAAACCTCCCCTACATCCCACGTTTTCCACAGGATGGAGCTCCAGCTGCCTGTTAGGAGCTGGCTTCCTAACACCCCTTTACTGGCTGCCTGCACCGCCCCCCCCACCGGCTCCATCTCATTTCTGCCAGCTCCCTACAGTGCGTCTCAGGATTTGCTTCTGGGGGGACCGGACTAAAGCACCTGGGCACCTGCTGTCCGCCAAACACAGAGCTAGAGATTTTATACGTTCTGGAACATATACACAGATCTGGAACAGCTTCTGCCGAGAAAGGAAAACAAGCAACACTGTCGGTGCATCCAGGGAAAGGACGGGCCTTTGTTTCAAAGCAAATGTCCATGAGGACACAGGGAAGAGCGCTCTTACTCTGAGGCCAAGGCAGGTGAACAGAATGACGGAGCAGATCTTTTTCAGGTCATGCATCCTCCAGCAGAAAAAAACACACGGCCAACAGAGGGAGAACCACGTGTCCAAAGCCTATCGAATGCAAACCCGTTGTCTGGGGTTGTGCGCCTTGCCTGGAGATGTCATTTCCCCCTAGTGGCTGGGCTTTAGTCCACCCGGCTTTTGTCAATCTGCTCCTTGCACCACCACCGGTTAGGGGAAGGGGGGAAAAAGTCTCTTCACCTCTCCCAGGAAAGGCAGGAGTGAGCTCTAGTTAAGTTTGGGAGTGGGATCATTAGTGTCTCATTAGTGACTCTAATCTCTTACAAGCACAGAGAAGGCACACACAGAAAAAATCATTGCCTAAGCCAGGAGCTGTAATTGCTGCTGTCCTTGTAAGCAGGGGGAAAAACAGGCCATGCTTTGTGGCTTCTTGCAAACAAAAGCCCTCTTCGTTAATGAGGATTCTTAATTTAGGGCAGGAGAAAACTTTTGGGTTATTATTAGGCCACAAATGGAGGCTCGTGTTTCATTTCACTGCCCCACTTAACCAAAAAAAGCCTTCCGTTTTGTAAATTAAAGAATTATTTTTAAGCGTTAGAGGTCGCTGGATAACCTTGAGTAAAACCTCAGGCTTTGGTGCTTAATCTACAAATTTAACGAACGGGGGCAAATGATCCCAATGGCTTTGTCCAGTCCCAACAATCTACGGTTTTGTTCATCTTACCACCTATCCCTCTCAGAGGTCCCTTCAAAACCCTTAGGGTCTTTGGGTACTGTTGGGGACCATAGCATCTCCCACTTGCCTGGGATCCCCACCCAAGTTCCCCACAGAGAATCCCATCTGTGAGCTAAGAAGTTGAAGGAAGACAACAAAATCTCCCCTTTGCCATCCATGGAAACAAAAGATAATCACCTCTATCAGTTCCATATGCTAAGTGATCCAGTATGGTCCAAGGTCTTCTCCTGGCTGAATTAACAACACAAATCATCACCTTAAGAGGAAGTTCACGGGCACTGGAGAGGGACAGCCCTGCATTATGGAGGCTTTAAAACCCACACTCATAAAATGTGATAGGAAAATTCATCTTTGAGGTTCATGGCCAACAAAATCTGCAATGTCTCTTTCATGGATGCTTTTAATGTTCTCTGCAGAGCGGTGAGTGGGTGACCCCACAGAAAGTGTGGGGTTGAGCAACTTCCTGAATAAAAACAGATCCCCCAGTCGGGGGACCCGTTCCCAGGCTGGTAAGCCAAACCCCATGCTCCTTGGCCACCTGGAATGGTCTCAAGATGCCTAGCTACACACAAAATGAGACTGATGACATTTGGGGAAGAAAGAGGAACGAAAGGAAGAAAGGAAGAAAGGAAGAAAGGAAGAAAGAAAGGAAGGAAGGAAGGAAGGAAGGAAGGAAGGAGGAAGGAAGGAAGGAAGGAAGAAGGAGGAAGGAAGGAAGGAAGGAAGGAAGGAAGAAGGAGGAAGGAGGAAGGAAGGAAGGAAGGAAGAAGGAGGAAGGAGGAAGGAAGGAAGGAAGGAAGAAGGAGGAAGGAGGAAGGAAGGAAGGAAGGAAGAAGGAGGAAGGAGGAAGGAAGGAAGGAAGGAAGAAGGAGGAAGGAGGAAGGAAGGAAGGAAGGAAGAAGGAGGAAGGAGGAAGGAAGGAAGGAAGGAAGAAGGAGGAAGGAGGAAGGAAGGAAGGAAGGAAGGAAGGAAGAAGGAGGAAGGAAGGAAGGAAGGAAGGAGGAAGGAAGGAAGGAAGGAGGAAGGAGGAAGGAAGGAAGGAAGGAGGAAGGAGGAAGGAAGGAAGGAAGGAGGAAGGAGGAAGGAAGGAAGGAAGGAGGAAGGAGGAAGGAAGGAAGGAAGGAGGAAGGAGGAAGGAAGGAAGGAAGGAGGAAGGAGGAAGGAAGGAAGGAAGGAGGAAGGAGGAAGGAAGGAAGGAAGGAGGAAGGAGGAAGGAAGGAAGGAAGGAGGAAGGAGGAAGGAAGGAAGGAAGGAGGAAGGAGGAAGGAAGGAAGGAAGGAGGAAGGAGGAAGGAAGGAAGGAAGGAGGAAGGAGGAAGGAAGGAAGGAAGGAGGAAGGAGGAAGGAAGGAAGGAAGGAGGAAGGAGGAAGGAAGGAAGGAAGGAGGAAGGAGGAAGGAAGGAAGGAAGGAGGAAGGAGGAAGGAAGGAAGGAAGGAGGAAGGAGGAAGGAAGGAAGGAAGGAGGAAGGAGGAAGGAAGGAAGGAAGGAGGAAGGAGGAAGGAAGGAAGGAAGGAGGAAGGAGGAAGGAAGGAAGGAAGGAGGAAGGAGGAAGGAAGGAAGGAAGGAGGAAGGAGGAAGGAAGGAAGGAAGGAGGAAGGAGGAAGGAAGGAAGGAAGGAGGAAGGAGGAAGGAAGGAAGGAAGGAGGAAGGAGGAAGGAAGGAAGGAAGGAGGAAGGAGGAAGGAAGGAAGGAAGGAGGAAGGAGGAAGGAAGGAAGGAAGGAGGAAGGAGGAAGGAAGGAAGGAAGGAGGAAGGAGGAAGGAAGGAAGGAAGGAGGAAGGAGGAAGGAAGGAAGGAAGGAGGAAGGAGGAAGGAAGGAAGGAAGGAGGAAGGAGGAAGGAAGGAAGGAAGGAGGAAGGAGGAAGGAAGGAAGGAAGGAGGAAGGAGGAAGGAAGGAAGGAAGGAGGAAGGAGGAAGGAAGGAAGGAAGGAGGAAGGAGGAAGGAAGGAAGGAAGGAGGAAGGAGGAAGGAAGGAAGGAAGGAGGAAGGAGGAAGGAAGGAAGGAAGGAGGAAGGAAGGAAGGAAGGAAGGAGGAAGGAGGAAGGAAGGAAGGAAGGAGGAAGGAAGGAAGGAAGGAAGGAGGAAGGAGGAAGGAAGGAAGGAAGGAGGAAGGAGGAAGGAAGGAAGGAAGGAAGGAAGGAGGAAGGAAGGAAGGAAGGAAGGAAGGAAGGAAGGAAGGAAGGAAGAAAGAAAGACGAGTTCAGTTCCACCACCAGGTTTTTTGGGTTTTCCTTTTAAGCATCTGTCCTGGCAGTAGTGTGAGTGGCCTTATAATGACCCGATACCCTCTTGGGTTCTCTGTTTGTTTGGGGTCACCATGGAGACAATGTAGGATGTCCCTTGAGGGCTCTGGTGCAGCATTTTTCGCCCTGCTGCTGGTTCTTGACCCCAAAGTTACCCACCATGTCGAACACTAATACTAACTGTCTTCAGGAGCCTGGATCAGCCCCTGGGGAGTTAGGGGAGGCCACCATATGCCCAGCTAGGAGCCACAAGGTGGGAAGAGTCCCTGCTCTCCAGGGCTTTGTGCCCACACCCTCAAGGTCCTTGCTTCCCACTGCTTGCCCAGTTTCTCCTAGTCACTTCTCCCAAACCTGCTCCTTTGTGGTGTCCTCAGACTCACTGATGGCACCAATATCCCCTAATCCCTTATGGAAGTCAGAAGCCTGGGAGTCACCTCTGACTCTTCTCTCTTCCTTCCCACATGTTCAATCAACCACCATCATTTGTCTTTTGATCCTCTTCAGTCCTCAATCTGTTCGCTCAGGGATGCCGCAGAGGGTTGTATGGGATGTGCACTGTCCAAATTAATGCTGTAGTCTGTGAGAATGGTGCCCCCTGGAGTTGTGCAGTGCAAAAAAGCACTTTACATTCCTCTCCTTTCTACTTCCATCACCTTAGCTCCGACCTCCCCTTCTACTCTGGAATAGAGTCAGCCTGGAGTGGAGGAGGGCAATATGGGCACCTGACTCACGTCTTGCCCTCACCCGTCCAGTCTCCACAGAGTCCTTTATCAAAAAGGCACATCCTATCCATGTCGCCCCTCTGCTTCACACCCTCCATTGGCTCCCCACTGTCCTCTGGATAAGCTCAAACTCCCTCACGAGGCTTATGAGACTAAAAGGCTTAGCACAACCTTGCTCTGTTTCCTCCTTCAACTTCAACTTAGACCTACACAACCGCCACAGGAAACCTTCCACTGCAGCCCTGCGAGGTTCTCAGAACGTCCCACACCACAGTCACCATTAGAGCTTTGCACATACTATTTCCTCTGCCTCGACCTACACACCTAGCTGCCTTCTGTCCCAACTCTGCCCCTCGCTCCATGGTTCATCTAAACCTCTATGCATCCCTCAAGGCCCAGCTCACACATCACCTCCTCCAGGCTGTACTCCCTGACCAGCCCGGCGTGAGTCCCCATGACCCTGACTTGAGTCTAAGTTGACTGCTTCACTACTGGGCCTTCCAGGACGAAAAGCAGTGCTCCGTAAATAGCTGTTGTATGCCAGAAAGTGTCTCCCAGGCCCTACTCCTCAGCAGATAACTGAGGAAATTTCTGCCGCAACTCTTTCCCCAGGAAGAATTTCTTTGCAGCATCGCCACCTCGGGCAGCTCTGGTACCCTCTGAAATCTCACCAGCTCAGACCTAGTCTCGGCCCCTCCTTCTGAGCCAGGCCTTCCCTTCACCTCTCTGCTCCTGCCCCATAGCCCGGCCTCCCCAGCGCAAGCCTCCTCGGAGAGCCTGCCTGTTTCAGCAGCTCTGCACCAGCCCTGTGCAGATCTACCAAGCCTTTCTGTAAGGCTTGTTCCTGCGCAGAAACAGAAACTCCTGGCGGGGAGCCAAAACCCAGTCATCCTGCAAAGTTACCACCGGCTCCTTGGGGAAAAACAGGGACCCGTGTCCTGCCCCGGCCTCTCTCTCCTCCTAAGTTTCCTGACTTATTGGTGAACTTGTTGCTCTCTAGTACAAAATACTTCTTGCACTGTTCAAATTACAAAGGGCGAGCACACTTAAGAAAGTTCAAGACATCCCCTTTCCTCCAAACATCCTTCCATGTTCTCAGTAATGATAACACTCTGCATCGTCATGAAGCCCACTGGCTCAAATTCCCAGAGGCAGCAGACCTTCTTACCTCCACGGAGGAGTCTCTTCCAGAAGAAGTTGAGCTGGGCAGACAGAAGCTCCAGGCTCACCCAGGTGTCCTACTCGGTCTTCTCCTAACTGAGCCTCCAGGGCTGGACCCCGGGCTCCCAAGGGCCGACAGTGATGCTAATGACATTATTTCTTCTCACCAAGACTCGAGAAGCGACTGAGTTCCAGTGATTGACTTGGACTCCAGCACGGAGAGGAACCCTAGAAACTACTCGGTGCAGGGCTCAAAGCGGGCTCCTCTCTGCTGGAGATGCCGCACATGGGAGCAGGATGTCAGCTATGTGGGGGAGAGCAGGTGTTAAGGAAAGGGGCTGGAAGGCTACATCAACCCTAGTTAACCGCTTCATGCACTGGGCTTCTGTATACACGGCTACCATTTCTGAGCACTTCCTGCATACCAGGAATTGTGTTGAGAGCTTTTCACATCTCACCTGGTATATTCTTCCAGCCAACCTCTGCGGAAGGAGGAATGATGAACCCCACCCAACAGGTAAAGACACTGAGGCTCAGAGCGGCTGTGACTCGCCAGCATCATACAGCCCACTCATGAGGGCGCTGGGATTCTCCCTCAGGCCGTCACACACCGGCTCCCGTGCCCTGACCCACCAGGCCACACCGCACAAGCTCTGGACTGCAGAAAGTTCCTGCGGCTTAAAAAAAAATTATAATTAATTACAACTAAGTTCTCCAGGAAATGCTCATCAAAACCGCTTCACACCATTCGAATGGCTATCATCAAAGATCAAAAATAAGAACAGAAAGTGACAGGTGTTGTGAGGATGTGGGGAATTTGGAACCCTTGTGGCCAAGAGTATGGCAGTTCCTCAAAAAAATAAAGATAGCATTACCGTTCAATCCCCCACTGCCACTTCTGGCTATCTACCCAAGAGGACTGAGAGCAGAGACTCAAAGAGACCTGTGTACATCGAAGCAGTCAAACTCGCAGACACGGAGGGCAGAGCGGCGGCTGCCAGGGGCCTGGGAGGGGGAGGCCGGAGTTAGTATCAAATGGGGGCAGAGAGGAATGGTGGTGCCGGCCCCACAGCAAAGCAAATGCAGCTAATCTCACTGAACTCTACACTTAAAAACAGTTAGGATGCTACATGTTATGTTATATATTTTACCATAATGAGAAACTTACAATGCTAAGTTTCATGTTATGTATATTTCACCACCATTTCTTTTTTTTTTTTTTTAAGTTTTTATTTATCTTTTTGAGTAATCTGTACACCCAACACGGGGCTCGAACTCATGAACCGGAGATCAAGAGTCGCATGCTCTACTGACTGAGCCAGCCAGGCGCCCTATTTTGCCACAATTTTTTTTTGGCCCCAATTTCTTAAAAATCAAGTCCTCCACTCTCTAGTTGAAAAATTGGGGGCCCGGGGAGGAGAAGGAGGCCTTCTCCTCTCCACCTTCCCTTGTGGCTGTTCCTGCTCTCCGTCTCTGGCGATGGCCGTGCACCCCGCAGAGGCACTGCCGGGCACGTGCTCATTCCTGAGCCTCTGCTCCTGCTGCCTTTTCCCTGGCTCTCCCTCCACAGCTCAGGGCCAACCGGCCTCGTCCACACATTTCAGCTAGAAGATGGCACCCAGGCTGAAAAGCTCGTGAAAAGGCTTTGTGAAGACAGACTGGGCTGTGAGAATGTGCAGAGGCGACGGTTAGCGCCCTTGCTTCACCGCATCCAAGATGCCATCTCTCAGGAACAGTGTCTGTCACCCACTGGCTGTCCCTTCCACTCCCACCTTTCCTGTCCCTGGAAGCAAACCCATCTCCTCTCTGGCTCTCTGGCGCCATCTTGTGTGACTTCCTAAATAGCCACACAACTTCTTTTTGTCTTCATCTTGAGAAGCATTGTTAAAGAACAGAATAGTTCTCAAAGTTTCATTGCCCCAGAATTCTTACAATATCCTATAATAACTACAACAATATAATATTATTAATAATAATAATAATGTAGAAGAAAATCAACTTTACCCACTGTTCCAGCACCAAGTGATCAAGGTTTAATTCCCCCCAACACATTCATAGATATTTCAAAGATAATCAGAAGGGTAGAAGCCGGTTTTATCCCCCTTGTCCTTTGTATGGCTTTCAGTAGAAAAACTACCCATGAGATAAAAATGAAGAAAGAAGCAGCTGGTGTTGAAAGTTCTGTCCGAGCCAGAAGAGGAGCAGCGTAGGTGAACTATGTCATAAACCGTTGTCTTTGCCTGTCTGGGCTCAGCACACTGCAAGTGGGGGCAACCTCACGGTGGCCATTAGAGCTGTCTTCCTAATGAAAACGCAAACGGGGTCCAGGGACACCCCCACGATGCCAATGACCGAATCCACACCTGCAGATCTACTGGTCTATGCAGCAGGGTATGTTGCTAAAGCCAAAACTGCTATCTCAAAGAGAAGGAAGAGGGAAAACGCAGTTGCTTCAAGAGGCATTAATCACTAGTTCATGGAATAAATCTAGTAGGAGGATTTTAAGCACCCAGCACAAAGCTTCACCAAGCCTCTCTTATTCTTGTGGAAATGCAAGTTGCTTTCGGCAAGTGACACAGAGAAAAAAGAAAGAAAGAAAGCCACTTTGGTGTTATAATCCCACCCTGAGTTATCAGTGTCACTGAGAGGGCTTTAAAACATCTGCTCCACTCACAGGAGGCCTCCAGCCGAAGAGAGACTTTCAGGACTCAGACATGGGCTTTGTTCTGGAGATCCAGTCCCCTTCTCCACTGACTGAGTCCACACAGAGCCTACAGAGTTCAAACAAAACAGAAAAGCAAGAGGACCCTGGGGAAGGGAAAGAAGCAGGGGCCGTCCACATTTGCAGGCAAGCTATCTGCTAAAAGATTAATGGACAAAAGCAAACCCTTGCAGCTAGAAGTAGAGAAAATCTCAAAGGGAAAACACGCCACTTCCCCGATGAGACGGCAGGCGGGTGGAGGCCTCATTTTTTTTCTTTAAATACATGTCACATTTCCCAAAAATGCACGAGGTGTCATCCCTGCAGTAAAACAAGTCAGGCTTTGAGGTCGGGGAGCCCTGAGTTTAAAAGCCTGCTGGTGACTTCAAACAGCTTCCGTGGCAGCCCTGGGGCCCCAGGGTCCCCATCTCCACAGCAAGATGAAGAATATCTGCCTCGGGGAACTGAAATGAATACAGGTAAAGCATCCCTAGGATAGAGCCTGGCCCAAGCAGGTGTTCAGTAAACAGTGGGCGCCATGTTGACGATGATGACTGTGATGACAACGATGATGATGATGATTCCTGCTAGACCCCACCCCTCCACACACACACCTGCCCCTCTTCAACCTGGCAGTCACACTCAATAACCAGAGCTAACACCCACTGGGCACCTACGATGGGCGGGGTGCTGTACAATAAATTATTTCACTTCATTTGCAGGGCACCCAAAGATAGCTACAGCTAATACGACACTTTACAGGCAAGGAAACAGGCTCAGAGAGGTTGGGTAATGTGTTGGTCAGGGTAGGCTAACCACTATCACAAAAAAAAACCCAAAACCTCAGTGACTTAACACAGTTAAAGCCTACGTCTCCCCCACATCCCTGTTGGCAGAGGGCATGAAACAAAGGACTTACTCTGGCCATCACTCAGGGACCCAGGCTCCTTCTGTATTGTGACCCCCCCACCTCCTACACTGAGCCGCCACTTGATCCCCTGCAGTGAGACAGCAAGCAACAGGGAGAGAGCGAGAAAACCCGTGGCTCTTGCTCCCCTGAACTCAGTGTGACCGGTGACACTTCTGCTCACAGTCCACTAGTCAAAACTAGTCTCTCAGGCCCACCTAGATGCAAGGGGCTGGGGAATAGCCTATTCGTGCTCCCAGAAAGAGAAGAAGAGAAGCAGATACTGCTGAACAGTAGTTTCTATCACAATGAACTTGGCTAAGATCACACAGCCAATGACAATGGAAGGGAGCTATGAACCCAGACCCTCACCTCTTAATCACTGAGCTACAGATTCTTTCCCATTGTTCCAATCAAGATGTAGGGTCCATGTTGAATCCTGGTTCTATTAGTCCTTGACCAACAGAATACAGCAAAATGACACTATGACCATGTCCAGTCTCCTAAGACACCGGCAAGTTTCTACTTCCTATCTCTTGGGATACTCTCTCTTGGAATCCAGCGGCCCTGTTTTGAGGAAGCCCAAGCTAGTCTATATGGAGAGATTACCTGTATTAGTTCCAGCTAACAGCCAAGGAGAAGTCCCAGCCATCATCTAGAATCACCCACTGGATGTGTGAATGAAGACACTTCCAGATGATTCCAACCCTCAACAGTCAAGTCATTCCCAGTCAGGCTCCCAACTCAGTGGGGAGTCTGCTTCTCCCTCTGCCCTTCCCACCCTCTGCTTGTGCTCTCTCAAATTAATAAAATCTTTTAAATAAGGAATTTCACGTCAAACAGTCAAACAGGTCCTATTACTTCTAGGGGGGAAAGCTTTCAGAATCTCTCTCTTTTTTTTAATATTTATTTATTTATTTATGTATCTATTTATTTGAGAGAGAGGAGAGAGTGAGTGAAAGAGCACAAGCAGGGGGAGCCACAGAGGAGAAGAGGGAGAAGGGTTCCAACCCCAGGACCCCGGGATCATGACCTGAGTCGAAGGCAGACGCTTAACTGACTGAGCGACCCAGGAGCCCCCAGAATCTCTTTATACCGTCCTTTTTATTTTTGTTCTTGTACCATTTGATCTTTTTCCCCATAATAAAAAATTTTCCACAATAAAAATTTATAACTCATTATCAGGAAAAAAAATGTTTTAATGACATACCCTCTGCTCAATCACTAAAGCCCACTGACCCCTGTGTGATCTTGTCCCTTGACTTTGTCCTTGGTCGACGTGGGAAAGCTGGGTGGCTATGCAGATCCCAGAGGCCCTCCTCGATCCGTGCTCCAGGAACCATCAGTGGCACTAGCCGCCACCTCTGTCCTCTTTGAAGCACTAAGCCAGCTTCTGCGAGGATGAGCAGGGACCTGGGTCAGCCCCACCTGCGCACGCGAAAAGACCCCCAGGAAGGGGGCTGGGACTGTGAGTAAATCAGGCCCTAGAGATGGTTTGTGAAAATGTTGCCGAAGAGACCGGGATGCTGCCTGCCTTTGGACCGTGGCTCATGCTGTCTCCCCTACGTGGTGTGCCCTTGCCGGGCACAGAAGATTAGCCATAGAAGTGAAAGTTCAGGAAAAGGAAGATGGCAGTGTCCGGCAGCCATAAGGAGAGAGGACACGGGGACCCCAGGGAGCAGCCAGACTCGGGTGCTACGGCTGTATTCCCCCCCCCATTCTCTCCTCACGCCTCCTAACAGGCTGGGTCAGAGGATGTGTTGGGTTTCCAGAAAAAAGGGCAATGCAGGAATCCCCTCACACGCTGTGTCTTTTCAGGATCGTCCACAAGCCGCAGGTGACACTTCAGCACTTGACCTTCTTCAAGCACCTGCATGTCACACAACTGGACAAAAGCCTCAACCAGCAAGTAAAACGGAAGCCAGAACCAGCACCATTTCCCTTCCTGGAAAAAACACCCTTCGGGTCAGGCCACAGCAGACATCTAGGACAGGAGACCTCTTCCGCCCCCCCAGCCGGCCTCTGTCCAGAAAACTAAAGGGTGGCACAGCGGTTAAGCGTCTGCCTTCGGCTCAGGGCGTGATCCCGGCGTTCTGGGATCGAGCCCCACATCAGGCTCCTCCTCTATGAGCCTGCTTCTTCCTCTGCCACTCCCCCTGCTTGTGTTCCCTCTCTCGCTGGCTGTCTCTCTCTCTGTCAAATAAATAAATAAAATCTTTAAAAACAAAAAAAAAGGAAAGAAAACTAAAGGGAAGAGAACTGCTAGAACTGGAACCAGCTTCCAGAAAGCAGTGGGGAGACCTGAAGCTGCAGCTGGATGATTTGCCAGGAATTTTGGCTCCGCTGACCAAAACCGAACTCACAGCTCTCAGCCGGATTTGACTGGCCCCGCTTCCTCCTTCCTTTTGTCGGAACAGGCCTTGCTTCCTGTGCCACCAACTCCATCCATCAGTCTTTTGAGGCGCCACTGAACTTAAACATGAATAGGACAAAAAAACAGACCTCTGGTTCGTGGACAGAGCAGCCTGTGGCCGGCAGTGTCCTTGGCCACTTGCTGTGCTGTTCCAGGAGCTGCCCTTCCAACCTGGGGGGGTGAACCCACTCCTGGGAGCCCTGAGGGTGTCCCACATTTTGCTGCATACCTGATGCTATACCCCGTCGAAGAGGATCAGCGTTGCCAGCACGTGGCTCAGAGCCATGGTTGGGGCCATCCCACCTGGCATGGGCGGGACAGCAGCTACCGGCAGCCTCGAGGCGGGAAAAGTCCTCTTCTCTTGCCAGTTTCCCCCATTTCAACGCCCTGAGCTAGGGACTCTACACAGACTACTCTGGAGGCTGTCACATGATGTCGGTCACCCACCCGGCCCTGTGCAGGTGCACTGCCCTGCACCACAGCCTGGCCTGGATCGGACTGTCCATGGTGGCCCGTCCTGGATGTCAGCACATGGACCTTCCCCGTCATCTGCCTCCCCATCAACCTCTGTATTTCCTACCTCGACTTTCAGTTCTACACGGATGCAGACCGGAAGAGCTCCGGAAGCTGCTCTTCCGCAGCCTCTTGCACCTGCCTTGGTCCCGCTGCTCCTGCTCACTGGCGCTAAGTGGCCCCCAGGGGAACGGTGCCAGGGAAGAGCCTCAGAGTTGAAATCACATGGGCATGTGGGAAAAAAACAGAAACAAAACATACAGGGAGGCGCACAATTTTTGCCATCCCTTTGCTGTTAGACAAGAATATTTTGGTAACTCTGGAGCTCGACAAGAGAGATTGCTGGGTTTGGTACAAGCCTGTAAAATAATCTGGTGTTCAATGATCACCCGACCACTGTTTTTAATGGTAATGTCCCCTGAGAAGGGCATTTCTATTCCCATTTCACAGAGGAGGAAGCACGCTGGGGGAGGTTAAGGCACACTAGATGAGAACTTGAAGATCGGTCAACTGGTCAACAATTCACAAACATGGAAATGACCAAAGAAATCATGGGACCAACCCCCTCACCTTACAGACAGGATGACCACAGGCTGCACATGGTCTGACTCTCACATGGACACGAAAGTGCATGGAGAAGTGTCGCCAAGAGTTCTCCAGAGCCCTGGATGTTCTATGTCTCTCCCTGGTCTCACTGCACCAAGTCTATGCCCCTTTCTCAACTTGATCTCACTTGGTTACACCAAGTAAGGAGAAGTAATAGTCATCTCTCAATATCAAAAACTAGAACCTTTCTGAATGCCCACCAAGAGGACATTAAATACCCTAAATTATGTTGCATCTTTTAAATGGAGTACTATGGAACCCTCAAAAATAATGTTATGGTCAGGGCGCCTGGCTGGCTCAGTTGGTGGAGGATGGGACTCTTGGTTTCAGGGTTGTGAGTTCAAGTCCCACATTGGGTGTAGAGATTATTTAACAATAAAATATTTTTTAAAAATATGGTCATATATTGGGGCGCCTGGGTGGCACAGCAGTTAAGCGTCTGCCTTCAGCTCAGGGCGTGATCCCGGCGTTATGGGATCGAGCCCCACATCAGGCTCCTCTGCTATGAGCCTGCTTCTTCCTCTCCCACTCCCCCTGCTTGTGTTCCCTCTCTCGCTGGCTGTCTCTATCTCTGTCGAATAAATAAATAAAATCTTAAAAAAAAAATATGGTCATATACTTGGAAACATGAAAAAATGCTCAAGTTATTATTATGGTAAATTTCAAAAGATGTTGGCAAAAGTGTTTCTGCAGTATGAGTCAACTGTGTAAAACACAACATGAACAGCTTAGAAAAGACTGGAAGAATATACACTGAGATGTTCATTGATGATTCTGCTAAGCACTGGGATCATGGTTATTTTCTTCTTTCTACTCTCCTACGGTGAATATTTTTTAAGAGTACTGAGAGCAATTCAAAAAGATTTTCCTAAAGAAACAGTAAATAGGGGCACCTGGGTGGCTCAGTCAGTTAAGCGTCTGCCTTCAGCTCAGGTCACGATCCTGGAGTCCCAGGATCGAGCCCCACATTGGGCTCCCTGCTCAGCAGAAGAGTCTGCTTCTCCTCCTCCCTCTGTTCCTCACCCTGCTCAAGTCTGCTTCTCCCTCTGCTCTTTACCCCACCCGTGCTTTCTCTCAAATAAAGAAAATCTTTTTTAAAGAAAAGAAAAGAAACAGTAAATAATTCACCAAAGAATGCACTTCCGGGGGTGCCTGGGTGGCGCAGTCATTGAGCATCTGCCTTCGGCTCGGGGCGTGATCCCGGAGTTCTGGGATCGAGCCCCATATCGGGCTTCTCTGCTGGGAGCCTGCTTCTTCCTCTCCCACTCCCCCTGCTTGTGTTCCCTCTCTCGCTGGCTGTCTCTATCTCTGTCGAATAAATAAATAAAATCTTTAAAAAAAAAAAAAAAAAAAAAGAATGCACTTCCGCTTCCACTAAATAGGCCCTTTAGTCACCCAGTAAAGATCCTGACATCTCCAGGGATCCTAGGTCCTGTGGATCCAACTCTTTCATATCTCTCGGACCCTCTGATGGAGAAAGCAATTCCTCCATAATAAGATAGTGCTTCCTGTGATTAGAGAAGGAAAGTAAAATTTTCAAGAAAATGGTAGAACCTTAATGCTTTACTAGACAAAAACAGAGAATGCTTTCAAATGCTTGTTCTTAGCATCTTCTATATACATAGCCCCCTTGAAGTATGCTAACTTATGACTCTAGGGGCCACCTTTCTTTCCCCTACTGAATGTCACAAGGTCTCCCCTGCCTCTGCTGACTGCCAGGTCACTCTTGGAGGGTGACAGGCTGTGCCCTAGTACACAGAAAACCTATCATTTTGAGGTGCTCAAGAGTTCTACCCCTTCAGGGGTGCCTGGGTGGCTCAGCTGGCTAAGTGTCTGCCTTGCGCTCAAGTCATGATCCCAGGTCCTGGGATTGAGCCCCACATTGGGCTCCCTGCTCAGCAGGGAGTCTGCTTCTCCCTCTCCCTCTGCCATCCCCAAGCTCATGTGCGCTCGTGCCCTCTCTCTCAAATAAAATCTTAAAAAAAAGAAAAAGAAAAAAAAGAGTCCTACCCCTTCATACCCTCACCCATCCCTTCTTCTAAGCTCTGGCTACTTAGTGTTGAGGACTTAGAGAAGGGATAAAAGACAAATGTCTCCTTACTTGACTAGATTTGGTCACAGTTCCTGTATTGGTTGACATTAGCTTCTCTGACCAGCCCTAAGTAGGCTCTCCTGATGTCTGCAAGACAAGTCTTCAAAGGCTAACTCTGACTCTCTTATGGAGTGATGCAGGAGCTGTTTGTTGGGGGAAAGGGTACTGCACAGTTCAATGACATGACCCCAACCCTGGCTCAACTCTTCCACACACTCCTCAACTCCCTTGACTCAGGAATCACAAGAAAAGGTAGGGTAAAAGAAGCCACTCATTACAATCACCTACATAAAACAAGGGCCTCCAACACTCCTTCTCCAAGGACACTGTATTGTTATCCATTGGTGCAGAGCAAATTACCCCAAAATGTATCAGCTTAAAACAACAAATATGTATTCTCTCGGTTACTGTGGGTAAGGAACCTGGGCATGGCTTACCTGTGTCCTCCAGCTCAGACTCTCTCATAAGGCTGTAATCAAGGTGCCAGCCAAGGCTGGGATCTCATGTGAAGACTTGACTTGGGAAGGACCTGCTTTCAAACCCACTCACTGGCTATTGGCTAGAGGCACCCTGAGTTCCTTGCTACATGGGCCTCTCCACAGAGCAGCTAACAAAAATGGCGGTTGGCTTCATCAGGGCGAGTGAGCAAGAAGAGCCAGAGTGAGCGAGTGCAAGCAAAATGGAACCCACAGTCTCTTTGGAACCTAATCTCAGAAGTGACATCTCTTCATTTCTGCCGCAATCTATTTATTAGAGTCACTAGGTCCAGCCCACACTCAAAGGGATCACACACGAGCATCAATACTAAGAAGCGGAAGAATCACTGGAAGCCATCTTGGAGGCTGCCTTCCACAGACACATTTTCCTGTCTCTCCAGCTCATTGAAGAAAACCATTACATTCTTAAGGAATTACTCCCTTTTACACTGTTGGGCTGAGAAGATATTTTATCCTCTTGGGCCCCTCCACACCTCTAGAAACTCCTGCCTACCTACTCCCAAGTAGCTTGGAAGTACCCCAGCATACTCCTGGTCACTATGACAAGATTGAGAAAATCAACACCAATTTCCTAGATGTACCTTCCTCCAGAAGGCCCAGGACACACAGTCTTCCTCCACAGTGGACCCCAGGAAATGCTCACATCCTTAAAGGCTGCTCCACTGCCCCATCCCTTCTTTTTCTTGCTCTCCCCAAGTCTCTGCTTTCCTGTTAAAGTAGGCTTAGGAGCAGGAAACAAAAGCTCAGAATCCTTGGAGGTTATGAAAACTCCACACAGTCAAAGGGGGAAGCAAGCAACCAAGAACCCGAATTCTGAACTAGGAGAATCAGACTAGAGTCCCAGAAATTAGGAGGACAAGCAGAGCCTGAGGAGAAAACGACCAGGGATATCTGAATCCTTTCCTGGGAAGGTTGGAAAAGGCTCGATCCCCTCAATCCCATCTCCCCTTCCCTTCCAGATGGACTGCAGGGCCCTTTCAAAGCCCAGTAAAATCCATTTCCCACCCCCATGTGCTTCGACTCCCACCCAGAAAAGAGAAACAGTACTGTTTCAGTGAAATATTAAGGAGAACATTTTACTACAAGTCACAGCACAGAAACATCAGGATTGCTTTCAGGATGCTGCCAACAGGACCTCCCTGCAGTAAGATCAAAGACCTCTTGATTATCAACAATAAATACAGGACTGCAATGAGTCCCCAAGCCTGGCTGTCTGACTATAAGTTCATGAAACCTGAGCACATAAACATTATTTTCTGTTGTGTATTTTTTATTTAAAATATATTTAAAATATAAATATATATATATTTAAAATATATTTAAAATATAAATATATATATTTAAAATATATGTAAAATATATATATTTAAAATATATATAAAAAATATATATAGTCGTTAAGCGGCTGCCTTCAGCTCACGGCATGATCCCAGAGTTCTGGGATCGAGCCCCACGTCAGGCTCCTCCGCTGGGAGCCTGCTTCTTCCTCTCCCACTCCCCCTGCTTGTGTTTCCTCTCTCGCTGGCTGTCTCTGTCAAATAAATAAATAAAATCTTTAAAAAATAGTAATAATAAAATAATTAATTAAATTAAATATATAGATGTTAAATTCCACCATACGTTAAATAGTTATTTGGGGCTAGTTCAAGCATTTATATGTTTTATATGAGGAAATATAGCCCAAACTCTAAACTTCAGTGATATAAATGAACACGTAAACCACAATCAACTCTTAGGTCTCATAACCTTATACTCTAGAACTATAGTTTTGGGGTGTTTTTTAAAGATTTGTTTGTTTTAGAGAGACAGGGAGAGTGCAAAGGCAGGGGGAGGGGCAGAGGGAGAGGGAGACAATCTCCAGCAGACTCCCCACTGAGCGGGGAGACCAAGGCAGGGCTCGATCTCCTGACCCTGAGCTGAAATCAAGAGTCTGACGCTGAACCAAATGAGCCACCCAGGCACTCCTCTAGTACTATAGTTTTTAAATTTTTATTTTTGAAGCACCAAAACAGCTATTTTAACAAGTAAGAACTAAGTAGTCCCCCCAAATGAGGAAAATATCTAAGAGTGGAGCTTCTGCATCTGAAAGAAATAGGCCGAAGTCCAGCCTGTTTGGCCTCCCCCTCCCTCCCTTCAGATTTCTTGGGATTCTGCAGGGACCGTAGGACTTCGTAGGACAGACACAAGGTTGTTTTAAAATTAACCTGCATTTCCAAGATCCAACACTAGAGGGCAGAATGCTGGGCCTAAGCTGAGCTCTAGATTCATTATTCTATTTGTGTCCGGGATGATAAAGACCCCTGTTGCAAACCACATTTTTAAAGAATCCATTTTCAGATCACAAAGTTCAACTCTTTTGGAAACATAGGTCTCTGTTAAAGCAAAAGTTGTTGTAGAGTGCCCTGGAAAATTAAACAATTAAGTAACACTAATTCAGTGAGATCAGATGTCTACAAATTTCAAACCAGAAAAGAGCCTAAAAATATTAGATAAGAAGGCAATACACTTGGGCCTTGATGAGGGAGGAGGAGCATACATAAGCTCAGGAAATAATAAAAAACATAATAAAGTAATTATGTTACATCTTTAAACATAATGAAACGATCTCATTAAGTCTAAATTCATTTAAAGGTCAATGATGCATAATTTATGTAGGCTCATAAAATGTATTCAATAAATGATGATTAAACCAACATCCCCGTCTTTTTCCTATCCCTCTCCTATTAACTCTATCAACACTAGAACCCTGGTATATCTTATGTGGTTGTAACAAATTTAAAGGATACCATGTTTTCCTGAAGTTATTTCTCATAAAAATACCAAACTCCACAGGCACCTAATCCACTGACATTTTATCAAACACGACGGCGTTGTGGCCCAGAAGATCTGCACTGCAAGGGAGGAGAGACAGAGGAAAGACTACACAGGACTGAAGAGAAATGGGCCCAAGATAAAATAGGTCAGTTTCACAATATGGCTGGGAGCTGCCCTGGACATATATTTTTCAAAATTAAGGAACCGAGCCAACATGAGTCCGCACGGAGAAAAAGACTCTGATTCATACAGCATTTCTCTGTTCTGGGGTCGGAGACGATACAAATGAACAAAACAAACAAAAATCCCTGCCTTCACGGAACTTAAATCCTTGTAAGGAGAAGCAGTCAATGAACAAGCTGGTTGTGAGCACTGTGGAGATGAAGTAAACCAGGGAAGCGGGAAAAAGCCTCTAAGAAAGAGTAGGGGTGTAGGGATTTATCATTTTTTTTTTAAGATTTTATTTATTTATTCAACAGAAAAAGAGACAGCCAGCAAGAGAGGGAACACAAGCAGGGGGAGTGGGAGAGGAAGAAGCAGGCTCACAGCGGAGGAGCCTGATGTGGGGCTCGATCCCAGAATGCCGGGATCACGCCCTGAGCCGAAGGCAGATTCTTAACCGCTGTGCCACCCAGGTGCCCCGGGATTTATCATTTTAAATAGGGTGGTAGATGCCAATTCCAAGAAAAGAGAACGGAAAGGGGAAAGGCACTGAGGCAAGTACAAGGAGTAGGAAGAAAGTAACTTTGGCAAGAACAGAGTGATTAAAATGGAAAATAACAGGACATCAAGTCAGGGAGAAAAGGTAGAGTGGAGGGTGGGGGGTTCAACTGGAGGATGATACTGCTGATTGCCAGGATCTGGGTTTTCATTCTGAGGGAGATGGACCCCCCATGGTGGCTTATAAAGAAAAGAAAGCATCCTCAGACTTAATGTTCTAATAGGATTACTCTGGCTACTAAGATGAGACTAGGCTGTACAGGGCAAGGGAACATAAGCGTATTACAAAAATAAAGTCCAAAAACAATAATGGCTTGGTTATAGCCTAATAACTTATATCAGACTATTCTCCCTGATGATCACAATTATAAACTCTGGAGCTTTATAAAAGACAGCTGTCTGAAGACACTGCAGAGTGACTGAAAGCAGACAGAAACAGAAGAGGAGCTGACTTTCAAAAAAGGGGAATATAGGGCGCCTGGGTGGCTCAGTTGCTAAGCATCTGCCTTCGGCTCAGGGCGTGATCCCAGGGTTCTGGGATCGAGCCCCACATCAGGCTCCCTGCTCAGCGGGAAGCCTGCTTCTCCCTCTCCCTCTGCCCCTGCTTGTGTTCCCTCTTTCACTGTCTCTCTCTCTCTGTCAAATAAATAAATAAAATCTTTTTAAAAAGGGGGGGGGACATGGCAGAGAGAGTCAGGCAAAGTCTGGAATCTTACTGCTCTCTGGAGTCAGAAAAAAGAATTGAAGCATGTCAAAGCAGCTGGTTACTGATGGGAAATGGAGGAAGCCACTGAGGAAGTAAACTCAAAATCTCCACAGAAAATCCCCTCACATCACTGGCTGACCCCTGAAGTGCACATCTCTAGGGTAAGACAACAAAGAGCCCAGGGGAAAAACAGCTGGAAGGACAAACAGCTAAACTAGATTTTAGCACACGCCCACCACAGGGAAGACGGAGTTTGGAGAGCAAATCCTAGTTAAAGGAGCTCGGGGGGAAAAAAAACACAGGCTTTCCATTAAAACTCCATAAAGGCCACACTTAGGAGTAAAGACCACCTCCCAGGACTAATGTACTCACCTTAAGAGCAACAGTAAAACCAAAATATATCTTGCCTTAGCAATGCATAAAATCAAGACTCACAAGATTGAGGTGATATAAAGTAATTTAACTACATTCTAGAACAAAATTCAATATCTCTAAAGATAGAAAACAGATTTGAGATCCTTTTAAAGCACATTTCCCACAATATCCAGTATGTAATAAAAAATTACTAGATATGAGAAAGCAAAGGAAAATGAGACCCATATAAGAAAAAAAAGATGACTCAGAAGTTGGAATTAGCAGACAAGAACTTTAAAATATCTATTTTAAATATATTCAGGGACTTAAAGGACAACACAGTCATAATGAATAAACAGATTAAAATATTAGTAAAGAAATTAAAAACCTAAAAAATGACCAAAAAGAATCTCTAGAGCTGAAAAATAGAATATCTGAAATTGAAAAAAAAAAACAAAACAAAAATCATAGCATAAGAGTGGATCAGATAACAACAGAAGGAATAATCAGTGACCTTGAAGATAGGTCATTAGAAATCATAACACCTGAAGTTTGATCATGTTCACGAAGTTCCTGAAATAATCAATTATAGGGGCTCTGCACACAATTAGTCAAGAATTTAGCAATCATTACCAGCACTAGGCCTGGAAAAGCAAGAGGAAGGTAAAGTATCAGAAACCAGAGAGAGTTGTAAAAGAAGACCTGATTTTACTCTCTTCCAGCTCCTAATCTTCTGATGACTCCCACCGGCCCAGTCAATTGGCTTAGGGGTATCAGAGCCAACTCATCCTGTAAAACTCCCACGGCCCACAGCAGGGCGGAGATTATGGAGAATGGAGGGACAAACAGGGAATACCTAGATTACACACCTAAATATATCCCAGCAAGTGACTAAAAAGACAAAACAAACAAACAAACAAAAGTCCACCGTAAATCCTAGGTCATTTACAAATTAATAAAATTCACACTTGCCCAAAGCTCCTGCAGCACCAAGTTCCAAAAAATAATGAAATACCTATTAAATTTTGAGCAGAACTGATGTAATCACATATTTAAAGATTTAGTCAAAATGCTTTTCATGTCTGGGGCGCCTGGGTGGCTCAGTCGATTAAGTGTCTGTCTTCCGCTCAGGTCATGACCCCAGGGCCCTGGGATGGAGCCCTGCATTGGGCTCCCTGCTCAGTGGGGAGTCTGCTTCTCCCCCACCCCTCCCCACCTCATGCTGTCTCTTGAAATCTCTCTCTCTCAAATAAATAAAATCTTTTTTAAAAAAATTAAAAATCGATAAATAAAATTAAAAAATAAACTAGGGCACACAACCAGGATATATGGGCAAGAGCTGTTACTGACCTAGAAGAAGAAAGAAAAGAAAAGAAAAGAAAAGAAAAGAAAAGAAAAGAAAAGAAAAGAAAAGAAAAGAAAGAAGAGAGGGGAGGGGAGGGGAGGGGAGGGGAGGGGAAGGGAAGAGGAAGAGGAAGAGGAAGGGAAGGGAAGGGAAGGAAAGGAAAGGAAGAAAGGTTTTCACGTGTAAAAGTAAAGAAAATTATTTCAGATGTCCAAAGATTGGAAAACATATCCTGCACATTGCTTTTAGAAAACATTATTTGAGGGGCATCCGGGTGGCTCAGTCGTTAAGCATCTGCCTTCAGCTCAGGGCGTGATCCTGGCGTTCTGGGATCAAGCCCCGCATCAGGCTCCTCCACTTGGAGCCTGCTTCTTCCTCTCCCACTCCCCCTGCTTGTGTTCCCTCTCTCGCTGGCTGTCTCTCTGTCAAATGAATAAATAAAACTTTTAAAAAAAATTATTTGAAGACATACTAAGGCAAAGTGAAAGAAAAGTGAAAATATTAAGAACTCGAAAACAGGGAATTTGTAGTAAAAGATTTTGTGTAATGCTTCAATTTGGGCAATGGAGGGTATGCAAATTAGAGTGATATGTTCTTTTTTTTTTTCATTTATACTTGACAAGCACTAAAAGAAATTATGGTATGCATTCCACCAAGAATCCACTCCTAGCACAAGAGGAGAGAATGGGAGGCTCAGAATCTCCACTGAAACAGACCGTTGAAGAAACCATCCTAGTTACTAAGGTACCAGACTAAAAGGTCTTTTCTTCCACTATTGGGCACCAAACTCACTGATCCCATTAGATCATGTCGGATCTGATTGCGTGTGGAGCTTAAGGTAAGGTTTGACCCCTCATGCTTTACTCACTGTTCCCATTCTTTATCTGCTCCTTCCTCAGTGCTGCATTCTTCACCCCACAATACGCACAAAATATTCTCTGTCTGATTAACTTAAAACAATAACCATGTTGTCCTGCCCCAACACTTTCTAACAATGGCTAGATTTTTTACAGGATTGGGAAACCGTGCAAAGAATCACTGAATAGGGGCGCCTGGGTGGCGCAGTGGTTAAGTGTCTGCCTTAGGCTCAGGGCGTGATCCTGGAGTTCTGGGATCGAGCCCCACATCAGGCTCCTCTGCTGGGAGCCTGCTTCTTCCTCTCCCACTCCCCCTGCTTGTGTTCCCTCTCTCGCTGGCTGTCTCTCTCTGCCAAATAAATAAATAAAATCTTTTTTAAAAAATTAAAAAATAAAAGAATTAAGGGACAACAAGCAAATATGATGCATGGGCCTTGTTCATATCCTGATTTAAACAAATCCTCTAAAATATGATATTTTTTAAATAAGGAAAATTTTAGTGTGATCTGGATGATACCAAATTGTGTCAGACATGATTATGGTACTGTGGCTATGTAAATAAGGCCCATATTATTAGAGATGCATGCCAAAGTATGTGGGGGGGCAATGATATGATTACTGGAATTTGCTTTTAAGAGACAAAAGAGGGGTTCCTGGCTGGCTCAGTTGGAACAACATAAGACCCTTGATCTCACAGTCATGAGTCCAAGCCTCACACTGGGCATAGAGATTACTGAAAAAATAAATAAATAAACTTTAAAAATAGTTTCAAAAAAAAAGAAATAGATACTTATGTGGGGAAATTTGACAATTATTAAATCTGGGTGAAGGATATATGGGGTTCATTGAATTATTCTCCTTATCTTCATATATGTTTATCCATTTTCATAATTTAAATTTTGAAATAAAACTGAAAATACTATTTTTAAGGACTTAAATTATTAGTTTTTGTTAACTGTGGAAGAGAAATTATCCACCAGTAGTAGAAATTACCTGTCATCAAGTCTCACCGTTTACAGGCACACCTCAGAGATATTGCAGGTTTGGCTCTGGACCACAGCAATAAAAGAATATTGCAACAAAGCAAGTCAAATAAATTTTTTTGTTTCCCAGTTTAGGTAACAGCTATGTTTACACTACACTGTAGTGTATTCGATGTGCAACAGCATTATGTTTAAGAAAAATGTATGTACCTTAATTTAAAAATTTTATTGCTAAAAAGAGTCATAATCTTTTTTTTAAGATGCTATTTTTATTTATTTGACACAGAGAAAGAGAGAGCACAAGCAAGGGGAGCAGCAGGCAGAGGGAGAGAAAGAAGCAGATTCCCCACTGAGCAGGGAGCCCAAGGCAGGGCTCGATCCCACGACCCTGGGATCATGACCTGAGCTGAAGGCAGACGCTTAACGACTGAGCCACCCAGCTGCCCCCTAGGATCATGATCTGAACCCAAGGCAGACACTTAACCAACTAAGTGTAGATCATGTTCTAAATCCTTTGTTATCGTTTCAACTATCCGCACAGCATCCTCACCAGGAGTAGATGCCATCTCAAGAAACCACTTTCTTTGCTCATCTATAATAAAGAACTCCTCTTGCACCAAAGTTTGATCAAGAGATCACAGCAGTTCAGCCCCATGTTCAGGCCCCATTTCTAATTCTAGTTCTCTTGCTGTTTCCACCACATCCGCAGTGACCTCCCTCCCCAGAGTCTTGAACCCCTTGAAGTCATCCACAAGGGTTGGAATCAACTTTTTCCAAACTCTGGTTAATGTAGATATTTTGACCTCATCCTATGAATCACAAATGCTCGCAACTGGCATCCAAAATTGTGAATCCTTTCCGGAAGGTTTTCAATTTACTTGCCCAGATCCATCAGAGAGATGTGGCAGCTGTAGCCTTACAAAGTGTATTTCTTCAATAATAAGACTTGAAAGTCAAGATGACTCCTTGATCCATGGGCTGCAGAATGGATGCTGTGTTAGCAGGCATGGAAACATGGATCTCCTCGTCAATCTCGGTCAGAGCTCTAGGGTGACCAGGTGCATTGTCAGTGAGCAGTACTGTTTTGAAAGGAATCTGTTTCTGAGCAGTAGGTCTCAAGAATGGGCTTACAACATTTAGGAAACCAAATTGTAAAGAGATGAACTATCGTCCAGGCTTTGTTGTTCCACTGACAGAGCGCAGGCAGAGTAGATTCATCCTAGTTCTTAAAGGCTCCAGGATTTTCGGAATGGTAAATGAGCATTGGCTTCAACTGAAAGTCAGCAGCTGCATTAGCCTGTCCTCTGAGCCTTTGAAGCCAGACACTGACTTCTCCTCGCCAGCTATGAAGGTCGTAGATGGCATCTTCCGCTATACGGCTGTTTCATCTACACTGAAAACCTGTGGTTCAGTGGAGCCACCTTCGTGAATGATCTCAGCTTGATCTTCTGGAGAGCTCACGGCGGCTTCTGCATCAGCCCTTGCTGCTTCACCTTGCAGTGTGATGTTGTGGGGCTGGCTGCCTTCCTTAAACCTCCTGAACCAGCCTCTGCTAGCTTCACATCCCCTCCCTCCGCCTTCACAGAATTGAAGAGAGTGAGGGCCTTGCTCCGGATTAGGCTTTGGCTAAAGGGAAGGTTGTGGCTATTTGATCTTCTATCCAGACCACTCAGACTTTCTCCATTTCAGCCAATAAGGCTGTTTCACTTTCTTACCATTCATGTGTTCACTGAAGTAGCACTTTGTAATTTCCTTCAAGAAACTTTCCTTTGCATTCACAACTTGGCTAACCGTTTGGGGCAGGAGGCCAATCTTTTGGTCTATCTCAGCTTTTGACATGTCTTCCTCACTAAACTTAATCATTTCTAGCTTTTGATTTTAAGTGAGAGGCATGTAAATCTTTCTTTCATGTCAACACTTAGAGGCCATCATAGGGTTATTAAATGGCCTTATTTCGATATTATTGTGTCTCAGGGAATAATAAGGAGGCTCAAAGAGAGGGAGAGAGACAAGGGAACAGCCAATCAGTGGAGCAGTCAGAACACACACAACATTTAACAATTAAGTTTGTCATCCTATATGGGCGAAGTTCATGGCACCCTGCATGCCTGTATTGTCTTTCATCTAAGACCTTATCACCCCATGTTAACTTTGCTTTAAAATACGTGCATGCAGGGGGCGCCTGGGTAGCACAGTCGTTAAGTGTCTGCCTTGGGCTCAGGGCGTGATCCCGGCGTTCTGGGATGGAGTCCCACATCGGGCTCCTCCGCTGGGAGCCTGCTTCTTCCTCTCCCACTCCCCTGCTGTGTTCCCTCTCTCGCTGGCTGTCTCTCTGTCACATAAATACATAAAATCTTAAAAAAACATACATTTAAAAAAATAATAATAAAATAAAATAAATAAGTGCACGCAATATGCTTCCATTATGTACAAACTGCAAAGAAAAAATAATCTAAGGATGTAAATATTAGCCATAATAATAATAGTTAACATTTATCACATGCTTATGTGCTAGGCAGCATACAGCATTTTCTAAGAATTAGTTAATTTAATCTTCAAATTAGCCTCATGAGAAAGATGTCAGGATAACTTCAGTGGGAATGAGGTGGGAGTTCTGGGCAACCTAACTCAGACCTGTGGATCTGGAGTCTTGGCTGCTTCGGTGTAATGCAATGTTCAGCTCTGCGGCAGTCTGCTTTGAGAATAGTCTAGATTATCTGGGCCTCATCATCTATTAAAGAGAGCCACACAATGAAAAAGTCTTAAAAGGATTTTCACTTTGTCATTAAATGATATCTACATTCCCTGTAACTGAATAGTTGATCTTTGCTACTAGACTTAAAACATGGACCTGCATGCCAAGATGTCCAGACAAACCCAGTTCCGATGTGTCGCAAGACACTTAGGATGCACGACAAAGGGAGCTTGACGAATAAGCATATATGTTTTGCGTGAAGTGGTTGTCTTCAGCCTCAATTTGGCGATTATGCAGGGCCAACCTAGCTCCAAATCTTCCAATTAAATCTGCTGAGTCCTTCTAACCATATGGAAAGAAACAATCCTACACACACCAGATTCTTCGGTGATTAATATTTAGGTAGTTAGTAAATGCTGTTCTTTGATTTCACTCTTTTATGATCGATCCACCGACATAGCACAAAGACTTAACTTTGGCTACTGAAAATAATTTGAACATTAATCCTAGTATTTAAAAATGAATTTACAACTGAAAAATTTAGATGGCAGAAGGGAAAAGAGATGAGCGAAGGGAAGAATAGAGGCACTGGTACCATCTTGGTACAAGGTAAGGAGCAAGAACACTGCCAAGTAGCAACGGAATATGAGATAAGCGTTGAAGTACATGCCTTGAAGTTAGAAGGCTCACATGCAGCAGAACTAAAAATGATGACTTTCACCAACTATCAAAAGTCAAGTTGAGGGGCACCTGGGTGGCTCAGTCTGTTAAGCGTCTGCCTTCGGGTCAGGTCATGATCCCAGGATCCTGGGATCCAGTCCCGCACCGGGCTCCCACTCAGTGGGGAGTCTGTTTCTCCCTCTCCCTCTGCCCCTCCCCCAGCTCATGCTGTCTCTCACTCTCTCTCTCTTGCTCTCTCAAATAAACAAAATCTTTTTTTTAAGTTTAAAAATAATAATAATAATGTATCGATATTGGTTCATTAATTGTAATGAATAATACCAACATACTAATGCAAGATGTTAATAATAAGAGAAACTGGGTGTGAGGTTTATGGAAACGGAATTATTTTTGTAATTAGTAAATCTAATGTTATCCTAAAAAATAAAGTTTATTTTTAAACTATCAAGTGGGGCAAAAGATAAACTAGTAAAAACACAAAATAATAAACTGACAAGGTTTCTATCATCGCATTATTTGTAAAAATAAAAAACTAGAAAAAATTAAGGACAATTCAAATATCCACTGAGAAGTGATTCACTAAGAAGTGAGAAAAATCTTTATGTGCCAATGTGAAAATACTTTCCAGTATATACATTAACTGATAAAGGCTGCCTTTTATGTATAAAAGAGAGGGAATATAGGGGCTCCTGGGTGGCTCAGTCAGTTAAGCATCTGCCTTCAGCTCAGGTCATGATCTCAGGGTTCTGGGATTGAGCCCCACATCAGGCTCCCTGCTCAGTGGGGAGCCTGCTTCCCCCTCTCCCTCTGCCTGCTGCTCCCCCTGCTTGTGCTCTCTCTCACTCTCTCTCAAATAAGTAAAATCTTAAAATAAAATAAAACTTTAAAAAAAGAGAGAGAGAGGGAATATAAATACACACACAGAAAAAAATTTTGGTATATCTGTAAATCAAAACAAAACACTGGAAAAATAAACCAAAATCCAATATTACCCTATGGGTAAAAGAAGAAAAAAGGTGAAGAGGCAGTGATAAATGCAAGATTTTTTTTTATACATTGGATTATATACTTTTGACTTTAGAGTCCTTCATTGTACTTAGTCAAAAAATAATGTTTAAACAAAATAGAGTAGAGATGAGAAAAAAAGGGAAAAGCAAACCTGAAAACAAACCAGATGAACCTATCTGAAGATTAACTTGTGGGTAAAACCATACAGAGAAACTACTGAGGCAATTTTAAAACACAGATTTGACGGTACAAACTTAGTAAGATATATTCTAAGGACAAAAAGGAATACAAAGAAACTTTAAACTTCATTGAGAATTCTCACTACTAAAAGTAATATTTAAATTGTCATTTTGACACTAGCAGGAGAAATAAATAAGTAGTTATGGTAATGAGATTAGAAACCAAACTTTCCATTATTAAAGAAAAGAGATACAAGGATAAAATCTAAGTTATGTAAAAGCCTTGGAAGGATAAATTTGAATTGTAAGTATCCGTGGCGATGCATTATTTATTTTTCTTTGGGCCACTGATGAAGTCTAAAATCTACGGAAAAGTCGGAACAGTAACACAGAGTATTCATCGCACTAGACTGTGGCTTCCAGACACCATTCCCCACAAAAGTAATCAGACATCATGCAAAAATAGCTAGAACTGGATCTGAGGAAGGAAATGTCTGGGACCCTGCGGGAAAAGCAAGGAAGCTACCTAAAATTGACAGGGTCACTTCAAAAGGAAACAAAAGCCAATTTAAAAGGATCTTCATTGGCTGTAAATAGTACAATGTCAGTATCAAAAAGAAAAAAATACTGCACTGATTAAAACATATGAAACAAATAAAAAATCCATGAGTTCTGGGGCACCTGGGTGGCTCAGTCAGTTAAGCATTTGACTCTTGATTTCGGCTCAGGTCATCATCTCAGGGTCATGACCACATTGGGCTCTCCACTGGGTGTGGAGCCTGTTTAAAATTCCTTCTCTCAGGGCCATATGCACCCCAATGTTCATAGCAGCAATGTCCACAATAGCTAAATCGTGGAAGGAGCCGAGATGCCCTTCAACAGATGACTGGATTAAGAACTTGTGGTCCAGGGGCGCCTGGGTGGCACAGCGGTTAAGCATCTGCCTTCGGCTCAGGGCATGATCCCGGCGTTCTGGGATCGAGCCCCACATCAGGCTCCTCCGCTATGAGCCTGCTTCTTCCTCTCCCACTCTCCCTGCTTGTGTTCCCTCTCTCACTGGCTGTCTCTATCTCTGTCAAATAAATAAATAAATTCTTTAAAAAAAAAAAAAAAAGAACTTGTGGTCCATATATACAATGGAATATTACTCAGCTATCAGAAAGAACGAGTTCTCAACATTTGCTACAACATGGACGGCACTGGAGGAGATAATGCTAAGTGAAATAAGTCAAGCAGAGAAAGACAACTATCATATGATTTCTCTCATCTATGGAACATAAGAACTAGGATGATCGGTAGGGGAAGAAAGGGATAAAGAAAAGGGGGTAATCAGAAGGGGGAATGAAACATGAGAGACTATGGACTCAGAAACAAACTGAGGGCCTCAGAGGGGAGGGGAGTGGGGGAATGGGATAGACTGGTGATGGGTATTAAGGAGGGCACGTATTGCATGGTGCACTGGGTGTTATACGCAACTAATGAATCATCGAGCCTTACATCGGAAACCGGGGATGTACTGTATGGTGACTAACATAATACAATAAAAAATCATTTAAAAAAAAAAATTCCTTCTCTCCCTCTGCCTCCTCCCTCTCGCTCCAAAAAAAAAAAA
>NW_024425230.1:15375856-15462572 GCF_017311325.1 Ursus maritimus | reverse complement strand
AAAAAAAAAAAATTTTTTTTTTAATTTTTCAAGTTCACATCGATATCAAAAAACAGAGAAAAGAAAACTAAAATAAATAATTTCTCTGTTCACAATTGGAAGGAGCTTAAGCAGTAACTCCTTACTCTGAAAATTTATCATGTCTACCTTATAAAACTATATATCAGGTAAACAAGTAGTCCTCACTAATAAGAAAAAGTCTCTCCTTATGGAAGATTTTCAACTAATGAATATAAAAGGAATGAGAGAATTCAAAAATCACCATTTGCAAGTCCTAATAAAATAACTGATTTTGGACATAATAATACTAAGATCATTAAGGAAAAGAGGGGTACCTGGGTTGCTCAGATAGTTAAGCATCTGCCTTCAGCTCAAGTCATAATCCCAGGGTTCTGGGATCGAGCCCTGCGGCAGGCTCCCTGCTCAGCAGAGAGTCTGCTTCTCCCTCTCCCTCGTCCCCTCCCCACTGCTCGAGCTCCCTCTCTCTCTCAAATAAATAAATAAAATCTTTAAAAAAAAAAAAGAAGAAAAGAAAAGAAAAAGATAGGTAATTATACAAAGGGAAAGACAGGGAAGTCACAATTTTGGCTTTGCCAGATATTATGAGCTTCCCTGATGTGATGCAATATGAAATATTCTTGTAAAGAAGTTGAACCTGAATCAAGCCAAGTTATAGATCAAACATCTGATATTCAGGAAGTATGGGGGATAGGGGAACAAATGAAATGACACCATAAAGAGGCAGATGTGGAACATTTTACAGGACAGCTGGCTCAGTTTCTTCAACAAACCAATGGCATGGGAAATCCAGGGCAGGGAGGGAGAGGAGAGACTATTCTAGATAAAAAGATTTAAGTAACAACATCCAAATACAACATGTGGGCCTTATTTCAGTCCCCATTGGAAAAAAAAAAAGTATTTTTCAGGCAAAGGAGGAAAATTTAATATGGAGCTGCTATCAAATGATATTAAGAAAGTACTGTTAACTGCTTTAGGTATCATGACAGACAGAATAATGGTCTCCAAAGATGTCCATGTTCTCATCCTAGCAACCTGTATGTTTGCCGCTCCCCCTGCTTGTGCTCTCTCTCTCGTTCTCTCTCTTTGTCAAATAAACAAATAAAATATTTTTAATTTTTTTTTAATTTAAAAAAATTTAAAAACTTCTCTCCCATTAAAATTTTCATTATGTACTGCGCACTTGCTAACTTTTACTGGGCAGTTCCAGGCATCGAGTGCTGTCCACAAACTCAGTTAACCCTCATCTCAACCCTGAGAGTTACAGGTGGAGAAACTGAGACACAAGAAGTAAAAAGCCACTTGGCCGCATTCTTGCAGTTGGGAAGTGGTGGGTCTCAGCTCAAACCCAGGCCCCTGGCCCCAGAATGTCTTATCTGCCTGTCAGTAATTATTTTGCATCAGAAAAAACAAACACAGTGTTAACAATATCATATACTCCATAAATTTCCTACAAAAATTGAGATTAAGAAACTGGTGTTAATATTTAAGCATTTGAACTTGGCTCTTACGGTGAAATGCCTGAGCCTAATGGTACAGGCTGAGCATTACCAAACGAAGATGATGGCTTTTATATTCCTGAGCTTCGTAGGCAAACCTGGCGTCCAGCTCCAAGGTGCTGCCTGGGGTTTGCCCGGTTCTGTGTTGGAGGGTTATAAATAGATACATCAAATGCCGGATACTTAATCCGCAGCAGCTCTTCATAATATGACAATCCCATTTGCAAAGGGCTTTCTCTACCCAATTGAATTGGCCCGGTGAAGTAATCCTGTTGAAAACAAAAACCTGTCTGAGAGGCCCAGGAAGAGTTGCACATTATTTGCATAGATTTGCATATTAATTCATAGCTGGTGAAATACCGCATCAAGGCATGGATTTCTCCAGGCTACTGAAATCCAAGGAGGCAAATATTTTGAACCAATCAATTTAATGGATTAGGACTAGCCTCTCTCTCTGCTACCCACTTCTCCCCTTCAAAAGAAAACAAATATTAAGGCTTTACCCCAATCCCAGATTTTACCTGGAAATGCTAACTGGGGGGGAGGGAGTGAAGGGAGTGGATTAACCTGGATGTACTTTGGTTGGGGAGCCTGAGGAAAGGAGTCAAGGCACACACTTCAAGCCAAGAGCCAGCCCAGATCCAAGATAGCATCCCTCTTTGAGCACCAGATCTTACAAAGGAAGCCCAGACCAAGGGCAAGAGTCACAGGGCTTCTCCATAGTATCTGTCCACTCTGCTGTTCCTTCTCAATTTCCTTATCTGACTCCCCTCCACCCACCTCTGCATTCCCTTTATTTCCAGCCTTCTTGTCCCTCATGTCAGTGCCCCCGTCCCCGTACAAGAGAGGTAACAACAGCATCCACCTCAAGGATCAACGAGGGGAGGCCCAGTACTCTATTTTTTTCCCAAAAATTTTATTGAAAGGTAGCATACGGGGTGCCTGGGTGGCTCAGTCGGTTGAGCACCCAACTCTTGATTTCGGTTCAGGTCATGGTCTCAGGGTTATGAGATCGAGCCCATCACCCTCTGCACTCAGTGTGCAGAATGTGCTTGGGATTCTCTCTCCCTCTCCCTCTGCCCCTTCCCGCCACTCACGCTCTCTATCTCTCTCTAAGATAAATGAATAGAATCTTACAAAAGAAAGACAGGTAGCATACGCGACAAATTCAGGACACAAATTTGATTCTTCTTGGCTCACATCTTATTTGACTTTACTATATATTGAAGGGACGCCCGGGTGCCTCAGTCGGTTAAGCGTCTGCCTTTGGCTCAGGTCATGATCCCAGGGTCCTAGGATTGAGGCTCCCTGCTCAGTGAGGAGCCTGCTTCTCCCTCTGCCTGCCACTCCCCCTGCTTGTGCTCTCACTCCCTCTGACAAATAAATAAAATAAAAATAAAATCTTTAAAATACACATATATTGAAAAAATATTTCTGATTCAGCAATGACTTATGAATAAAAAGAAAAGTTCCAAAGAATAGGTAATATTTTCAGGTAAATAGCTAATGAGAATGATGAATATTAAAACCTAAGTGGTAGGATTACAAGGCTTTGTAAAACAAATCATGGGTAACTGACACCCTAGCAATACTGCTTACCACTACCCTTGATGTGCACTAAATAACCAGGAAAGTTCGCTGTTTGTCTGGGTTGTCTGTTGCTGCATAAGGAAGTCTCCCATGACTTGGCAGCTTAAAATAGCCTTTGGCTTGCTCACAGTTCTGTGAGCCAGGAATCCAGAGAGGGCTCAGCTGGTGGCTTTTCTGCTGCTCATTCACTCAGCGGCATTCAGCTAGTGGCGGAACTGCAGTGGAATTTTCAAGAAAGCTTCATTCTTTTTTTATGGTACCTCCGTGCTTTTTTCCATGTGGCCTCTCTCTTTTCACACAGCAAGCTTGGGATTCCTTCCAGCATGGTGTTCTCAAGGGCATCAAACTTCTTACAGCCCAATTCAAAAGGAAGCATTCCAGAGAGGAAGTCAGAAGCGGCCAATCTCTGAAGGCAGAGCCTCAAGGTTACACTGTGTCCCTTCCACTGCATTCCGATGGTCAAAAGGAGGCCCAAGGCTACTACGGATTCAAAGGGAGGGGGACAGGCTCCAGCTCCTGATGGGAAGTGGCAAAGAACCAGCAGACAGCTTGAATCCATTGCACTGTGGTCTGGCAATCTTGTCCACTTCTATGCCCTGACTGTGTGGGTATCTTCTAAACCGTTAGCTCTGGTCCCGAGACTTCTCCTGAGCCTGGAATCGCAGACCTTTCCCAAACCCTGACCTGGGCATGTCCTCATCTCTCTCTTCAAGTCTTCAAGGCTCCCACTGCCTATGGAAGGGAATTCAGATTCCCTAGCTTGGCATTCGCGACCCATCACAAATTGCAGCCCTCTGCAGCCCAACCTCTGACCACTATGTGCATGCACGTGAACACACATACCTCCTTCTGCAGACACTCTCGCACGAGCGCACACACACACACACACACACCTGTACATCGTGACAACCCAGAAACACCAGCGCGTCCTGCTCACCAAACAAAGCCATATTTTGTAGGTAACTGCTGTTAGAGGCAGTGGCTCCCCCTCAACGGAGCCTAGGAGACTCTCAGGAGGAGGCGGCCAGAGGCGGATACCTACTGGTTTTGGTGTCTAAGCTCAAGTGGTTTAAGGCAGGTCTTTTAATACAGTTTAGGAATGGCGGCCGCTGCAAGGCAGGAGCCTTAGAACGAGTCTCTACTAGTAAACCGTTGTTCGGTAAGTAGACTTTTTGCCCAGGGGAGCAGCCAGTGCTTCTGAGAACAGAGCTATGTGCCCAAACGTGCGATCTCTTGTTTAAATAAATCAGTTTTCAGGAATTTCCAAAGCAAATGTTGAAATATTTAATGGTTTGCAGCCTCATCTTCCGGGGCAAGAACTTTCTGGAGTAAATGGTAGTCACGCTGACACAGGTGGCTTCAGTCTTCCGTCCTGTTAAGCCACCACCTTCTCAGTCTTGGACACAGACAGTCACCCTTACCCACCTCGGCCAGACTCAGTAGCCTTGCTCTTCCCCAAACACTGTGTTTCACATCCTCACCCTCTTTCCTGAAAGTTTATTTTCTCCCATTATAAATGAAATGCATGCTCATCACTGCGAAGTTTAAAAATGAAAAAGATTAAAAGAGGTCATAATGCACCCATGGGGGCAAAGGGAGAGAGACGGGGACTGGATTATTTTCCTAGGGCTGCCAGTAACAAATACCACAAACGCGGTGGCTTAAAACAAGAAATTATCCTCTCGCAGTTCCAGAGGCTAGAAGTCTGCAGTCAAGGAGTCGTTGGCATTGGTTCCCTCCAGAGGCCGCGAGAATCCGTTCCATGCTTCTCCTCCCACTTCTGCTGACTCCCAACCACTTCTGAAAGTCCCTGGTTTGGGGCTACATACGTACTGGGTTTCTGCCCCAATGTTCACACGACCTTCCTCTCTCTGTACGTGTGTCTGTGTGTCCTCTCCTTGACTTACAAGGACACCAGTCACTAGACTTACGGCCCACCCCAAATCCATGTTCTCATGTCAAGATCCTTAACTACATTCACAAAGACCCTGTGTCCAAATAAAGCTCCCACTCCAATGTTCCAGGTGGCATGAAGTCTGGAAGGCCACTATTTACCCACTCTAGGGGTGTGAGAGACCCAAATCCTCACCTACCCCATCAGGAAGCCACAGATAATGCTTGAAATCAAGAAATCAAGAAATGCCGACCTGAGCACGTTATCTTGACCTAGAAGGAAAAATTAAAGGCGCGAAGAGGGTTTCCCAGGAAAGCAGGGAGAAGTTGGATGGAGGAAAGCTCTTTTTTTTTTCTTTTTTACTAGCTCCCTGGTTTAGTATGAAAGGACATCACTCAGGAACCACCAGATGGGGGAGACGCAGGGGACAAGGTGGGTGGGAATGGAGCAGAGCCTTCACGCTGTCTCAGAGGCCGCTCTCCCCGCACCTCCGTGTGCTCACCCCCACAAGCTCTGACCACGCTTCTTCACCCCTACACTTGCCAGCACCTCTTGACTCTACGTTAGCAAATTGCATCTTCTGATAACCCAAAACAAAGACGAAAGTCACCCATATGGCTTTTCTTCCTTCTGTTTTTCTGGACTACCTAGAAGTTTGTTTTTTTTTTTTTCATTTCAAATAAATGAAAATCCTTATTACCCACAGACAGAGTAGCACATTGGTGTATGTCTTCTCTCCAAATTTTTTGAGTTGACATACTGTATATGTAACAGCGAAAGCCGTTTAGTTCCATCTAACTTCATAACATAAGCATATCTCCATGTTACTCTTTTTCTATGATTTATTTATTTATTTATTGGGGGGATAGTGCGAGTGGGAGAGGAGAGGGGAGGGACAAGCAGACTGCACACCAACAAAGGGCTTGATCCCCCCACCTGGAGATCATGACCTTAGCAGAACCAAGAGTTAGATGCTTAACCAACTGAGCCACGCAGATGCCCTCACGTTATTTTTAAATCATAATAAACATTATCAAAATTGGCTACATAAAATCCCACCTAATAAAAGGTCCATCATTTACTGTACATTGCTTCCTATTTTTTTCACATTATAAATAACACTGAAATAAGTATCTCTGAGCAGTTCCTTGTTTGCTGTATTCAGATTACTTCCCTAAAACAAAAGTTCTAGAAAGTTATATTACAGGAATGTAAATATTTTGAATATTTTGGATATATCTGCCAAATTACCCTCTGGAGGGGCCCTGGGTGGCTCAGTCGGTTAAGCATCTGCCTTCAGCTCAGGTCATGACCCCGGGGACCTGAGATCGAGTCCTGCATCAGGCTCCCGGCTCAGCAGGGAGTCTGCTTCTCCCTCTCCCTCTGCCTGCTGTTCCCCCTGCTTGTGCTCTCTCTCTCATTTTCTCTCTCTCTGTCAAATAAATAAATAAAATCTTTTTTTTTTTTTAATTACCCTCTGGAGGGGGGAGAGGTACGAATCTGTCCTACCACCAGATCCTGTAAAACGCATGCCCTGTCCATCTTGCTTCTCAACCTTCTCAGTGAAAGCCTGTTTCATAGGATACTACGTAGACTTCCCCTGCTGCCCCAAATGTTACCTATACAGATGGTCCCTGACTTAGGATGGCTTGACATGATTTTTTGGCTTTACAATGTTGCAAAAGCAATATGCATTCAGTAAAAACCATACTTTGAATGTTGAATTTCATCTCTTTCTGCACGAGCAACACACGGTACAATACTCTCTCGTGACGCCGGCCGCCAGCAGAGAGCCCCAGCTTCTGGTCGGCCACGCGGTCACAAGGGTAAGCTACCGACATACCTACCGCTACTCTGTACCTATACAACCATTCTGTTTTTCGCTGTTAGTGCAGTATTCAATATATTACGTGAGATATTCAATACTTTCTTATAGAATAGGCTTTGTGTTAGATGATTTTGCCCAGCTTTAGGCTCATGTAAGTGTCCTGAGCACGTTTAAGGTAGGCGAGGCTAAGCTATGCTATGTGGCAGGTTAGGTGTATTCAATGCATTTTTCAACTGACGATATTTTCAATGTAGGATGGGTATACTGGGACGTAACCCCATCATAAATTGACGACGATCTGGAGTCCCCAAGCAAAGGATTCTGAGATTACCCACACAGCTTACCAATGAGAAGTAAACTGTCTTTAAAAAAAAAAAAAAAAAAAGAGTTTACTTACTCATTTGAGACAGAGAGATACAAAGAGAGAGCGCATGAGCAAGGGGAGAGCAGCAGAGGGAGAGGGAGAAGTAGACCCCTGCTGAGCAGGGAGTCTGATGTGGGGCTCGATCCCAGGACCAGGAGATCATGACCTGAGCCGAAGGCATACGCTTAACCATCTGAGCCACCCAGGTGCCCCAAAGTAAACTGTCTTTCAATGCTCACCTCCAACCAGCCAATAGAAGCAGAAAACTGAAGATTTTATACACACACACACAATTTCTTTTTTTTTTAAGATTTTTTAAATTTATTTATTTGTCAGAGAGAAAGAGAGAGCACAAGCAGGAGGAGTGGCAGGTAGAGGGAGAAACTCCCGCTGAGCAAGGAGCCCAATGTGGACTTGATCCCAGGACCCTGGGATCATGACCCGAGCCGAAGGCAGACGCTTAACCAACTGAGCCACCTAGGCGTCCCAGAAAATTGAAGTTTTTAATGGAGGGATCTATAAAGGGAGGTAAGTTATCATCCTGGTGCGAAGTGTTGTGACATTTCCCTTCTTCGAGCCAAGAGAATCGTCATAGAGACAGAAGGTGACTTCAAGGGAGACTGTCTTCCTTCCTCCAGGTACGACTGAGCTAAGAAAGTCACAGACCACCTCATGCATATGAACAGAAAGCTGAACAACTGCCAAATGCCCAACCAGTACGCATTTCTTCCTTAGTAACAGATCGCAGGTTTTACTCAGTGCACGATGCATCCAGAAAAAGACTACATTCCCTGGCCTCCTTTGCAACTAGATATGCCCCAGCCAATGTGGTGGAAGAAGGGTTTCTGGGTAAGCTCTTTAAAGGGAAATAATTAGACAAAATACAGGTTTCCCAGTTAAACTAGAATTTCAGATAAAGGACAAATACATTTTTTGTATTAATACATCCTAAACAAATATTGTTTATCTGCAATTCCAATTTGACTGGAGTGTTGCATTTTTATTTGCTAAATCTGGCATCCCCACACTGGGGACAGAAGGTGAAACTGGGATTGCCAGGGCTGTGGTAGAGGAAGCATCATCACATCAAAGAAGTACAAAGCCCTGAGCTCCTGAGTACTCTCCGGATCTGCTTCCAACCAGGCCTGTCATAGAAAGGGCCTCGTCTGCCAAGAAAAATCTATAAACAGCACAAGGTCAATAAACTTGGTACACCTAGTTATCCTTCAGAAGGCAGCTCCAATGTCACATGCTCTCTGAAGTTTCCTTAGCTCGGCCCCAAGCCAAATAAACAGCTCTTCAGCCCTGTTCTCCAGATCACGGTATGCAGGCTTCTGTGCAGGCCCAGCAATCTAAAGAAGAGTCGGGAGTTGTTTTGCTTGTTTGTTTTTAGAGAGAGAGGAGAGGAGCAAAGGGAGAGGACGAGAGAGACTCTTAAGTGGGGTCTACACTCAGCGTGGAGCCCCACTCGGGGCTCGATCCCACAACTCTGAGATCATGACCAGAGCCGAAATCGAGAGTCCGATGCCTAACCGACTGAGCCACCCAGGCGCCCCAGGAGTTGGGCATTGCTGGTGAATTGCTGGGCAGTTGCTCTGCAGTTCTCTGAGCTCTCCATGTGCAGAGCTCTCGCTCTGTCCATCTCCTGGGCTCAGTGGCCACTACAGGCACAAATAGCGTCTGCAGAGGCTCTAAGAATGTTCGTTCAATGAACAAGAGAATAAATGAATGATTGCTCCCATTTCAGAGACGGAGGAGCCAAGAAATTCAATTCAATGCCACACACTTTTTGGTCTATTTATTTATTTTTCAGATTTTATTTATTTATTTGAGAGAGAGCACAAGCAGGGGGAGGGGCAGAGGGAGAGGGACAAGCAGACTCCCTGCTGGGAGTCCGACGTGGGGCTCGATCACAGGACCCTAGGATCATGACCTGAGCCGAAGTCAGACACTTAGCCAACTGGGCCACCCAGGTGCCCTGAGGTTTTTTATTTATTTAAGTCATCTCTACACCCCACACGGGGCTTGAACTCATGACCCTGAGATTAAGAGTCCCATGCTCTTCCAACTGAGCCAGCCAGGAGCCCCATTTTTTCCTTTTGTAATGGGTCTCCCTAGAACAAGGAAAATGAATGCTATTTCAGAAGCCAGAGTGGAAGACACGTGCAGTAACAGGACAAGACTTCTGTTGTGAAGGACACTGAACACGGCCCTTCCTAGTCTGGGGCCAACGTAGCATCGAGGGGGGCAGGTTTTCCTCCTCCACCCAGCTGCGGCCTTTTGAGGGGTAGAAAGAGCCCCTCGAAAAATGGAAGTCAAAGGCTCCAGGTTCCATTCTGACTGTGACCCTGGGCAAATTGCTCTGCCTCCGTTTTCTCCTCTGTGAAGTGCCAGGGATAATCTGTACTAAGCAATCTCTAAAGTGCTTGGAGCTTGCTTCTCTGCTCATTCATCAGTCAGCCTGTGTGGGGGCCCTTCCATGAAGACCTCTGGGGACAGAAAACAGGACACAGTCCCTGCACTTAGGGAACCAGAAAGGCAGGGAACGGAAATTAAACGGACCGCCATGTGGCTGGCACCATAATAAAAGCAATGGCCACCATCTACTTGGCATGTACACTCACGAAGAAGCAGCCGAGGTCCCAATGACCACTGCCACCTTACAAGCACATGTCATTTTAATCCTCACTTGGGGGGTGAAAGGACTTGGTCAAGGTCACTTAGCTAGTCAGTGCCACAGCGGCCACTGAAACTCAGGCTTTCCTAACTCAAAAACTAGCGTGAAAAAAACAACAACAAAAGAAACCAAAAACAACAACAACAACAACAACAACGAGGACACATAACCACTCGCTACACAGCTTTCCTGGTAGAACTATGTGGAAAAAATCACATGTAGTGCAAAGGACGGCATAGGGAGAGTTTCTTAAGGCCTTCCTAACTGACACAAAATCCAGAAACCATAAAAACGCTTTAAACAATAACGCTACCAAATATAGAATTTATTATATTCTGTGTAGAGCATTATTACAAACACTTTAAATACAGTAAGCATTTAATCCTCACAAAGGCCGTATGAGGTTGGCACTATTATCCTCACGCTACGGATGAGGAAAAGGAAGCACAGAGAAGCAAATTTTCAACGTCCCACATCCTGTGGGCGGAGCTGGAACGTGAACTTGGCCAGCCTGGCTCCAGAGGCCGTGCTCGTCACCTCTTACGCTGCACTGTCGAAGTCAAAGGGAGATGACAAATGAAAGAGCGAAAATAACTGAAATTCACGGCACAAAGGGCCCATCTCCCTCATATCTTAAGAGCTCCCCCTAAGAAAAAGTCCCAACAGAAAAACAGACAAAGCATACGCATAGACAGTTCAAGAAACTTAAATGCATACAAGAAAAAATGCGGATTTTTACCCTAATGAGATAACACTGCTCATCTACCAGATTGGCAAAAACCCAGAAGTTTGACAAAGCCCTCTTTGGGAGGCTGCGGGGCAGTGGCCTCACGTGCGTGCTGGGGGGACACAGATCAGCACGAGATCTACGGACGACAATTTAAAGTGACAAATCCATATACTCTGCAATTCTACGTCTGGAAACTCTCCCACACACGCAAAATGGCACTAATGCAAGACGAGTCATTACGTCCTCCTTTGAGACAACAAAGTCCTGGAAACAACCTTAAAGCCCGTCAGTGGGGACCGGCTGACTACATTTGGCACCTTCACATAATGATGTACTTCGCACTGTTAAGAAGATTGAGGAAGCACTTTACGAATTGATAGGAGACAATTTCAAGATATATTAAGGAAAAAAGCAACGTACAGAATGGTGTGTGTGATATATTATTCTTTTGTGTGTTATATTCTTTTGTATAAAAATAAAAGGAAGGAATCTATCTTGTATTGGTCTGTGGAGCCATAAAAAAATACCTTTGGGGGGAAAACAGGGAGTGGGTAGACAGGAGGCAAGGACAGGAAGGAGAACTACCCCCCATCTCTTTTGTATTTTTTGAGGCTTGCAACACATATCTGTATTCCTTGCTTTTTAAATTTACGAAGAATTTTTAAAAGAAACAAAAACAAAAAAAAAGAAAGACCTTTCAGAGGAGGGGTCATTTTAGAACTCTCTGGCTCCAAGAGGACAACTCAATGGTCCTGTAATGAGAAAGAGTCTTCATGAACCCATTAGTGATAAGGAAACAAAAAGGGTATCAGAGATGCCCACGGGGGCAAGAAGGCTCTTTCATTCAGACCCGCTCATACAGTGCCCACGGCCTCTCCCCATTATGCTCCGGAGGCTCATTCAAGCCAAGACTGAGGCGCCAGTGACATCTGCTCACATAGGTAACCGTGGGCAACCGGGCTTCTCTCATGGTTGTCATAGCAACCCTGATGTTCCTAGTTAGGTTTTCATTGTGAAGTGATTATCAGGCCTTGTGGTGGGCTCTTCCAGTCTGCAGTATGAATGAGCCTAAATTAGATGCAATTGCAAATGAACTGCGAAGAGAGCCTGTGAATGGAGGGAGATTTCCATCTCCTTCCATTGGGACTGGCAAACCTTGTGAGTTGGCCGCCCAGTGCCATTCAAGGATGGGGTGCCCCTGGCACTGCAGCCAGCAACAGCTGCTGGATGGCCAAAGACCTGCCATGTTTCAATGCACAAGGGGCAGTCCCTTCTCTACCCTCCTTTCCTTGTCTTCCCCCCAACAAGTAGCAGGAGCAGACCCAGCAGGCTCTTGGTTTCAACCCTGCATACAGAACAAAACCTCCCGATTCACCAGAACTTTGTAAGACCCGCGCTCCTATATAATTAGCCCCCCCTCCACACTGGGGAAATTTCAAGCTTCTACTAGCCACTGGCCAGTGATGGAGCCAGGATTCCAACCACCGCTCCGAGCGTCTTCAACCTCTGCTCCCTCACTCAGGGGCCAGGATGAAATCCTTCTTTGTGTTTGGAAAGTGACGCAGAGTTTCATGGACTCCAGGAGCCTCCATGAAAAGAAAAGTGCTCTGCACCCATCAACCAACGGGCAGAAGGAAGGGGCTCGGTCCCTGCAGCCAAATATCCCAGCTTGTCGGTGACAAGTTCCCCAGTGACTCGTACAGACCCTTCACCTCTGATTTCAGTGGTTGCAATCTGCCACCACATTCAACACGCTACTCTCTCCCCCTGTGCTACATGACTCCGCTCCTGTGCTATGCACCCTCAGAGAAGTGAATCCGTTTTGATGGCCTATCACTGAAATAAGAGTTACAGGAAGGGAGCAGAGGAAAGAACTCTCTGGTGTTTTGGGAGCAGCACTGACTGTACCCCAACCTGTCCTCATCCCGGCTCCAAGCAGGTGACTTGTGGCTTCCGTTGTGCCTCAGGCACGTGAGGCAGCTCCGGTAACATGGGGTATGGATGGGCGAGGAGGAACAGATGCAGACAGAGACGTAGCCGGCCGCTCCTGTCAGGTGGGACGGGTTCTGCGTGAGTCCAGCAACCAGCTTTGTTGGCTTCAGAAAGCAGCAGGATGTTGTCAAAAAAGTACTGAAAAGTTTCATCTTCATTCCACATCTTCCAGTTCCATCTGGGTCAACCAACCCTTCTCGGCAGGTAAAAACGTGCCCCAAAGTTGTCCTCAGGCAGGCTTTATCCTTAGGGGCTTAACCTGGGGTGGATGTATATATTCTTGAGTGAGCGTCCCGTCACCAATGAACCCAGTCCCACCACCGAAGTGTATGCAAAACGTTCCACATACAGCAGGTGTCACCGTGCACCACCAACTCGAGAGTGTGAGAAATTTAGCAATTCTTGACTTTTGTGCAGTCGATTTAAGTCTGTCTCTAAATGCTATCCATTTGGGTTGGCCGGAAGTTCAGGCATTACTGAACCTCCGCCCAGACTATGCCCCTACCTTTTAACTCACCCTCCACCTCCATTCTGTGCTGGTCTAGGCTCATAGGTGACACCAAGCATTTGGAAGTCCCTTTGGTCATCAGGGCACAATGTCTGTCACCAAGATGCCTCTTGTTCTAGCTCACGTGGTTCTTTCAGATTCTGGAGCCCTGCTGTGTTCGCGCTGCCCCTGGGCATTGGCTCTCCAGCAGGCTGGCTGGATGTGGGCCCAGAGCCAGCCTGTCCGGCAGTTTTCACACCTGCCCTCCCCTCTGAGGATGCGGTTCCCAGATACCAGTAGAAATCTTCAGTTCCTTGGCCTCAGCGCTAGGACCTACAACCGAAATCATGCACGACAATGAGATATAGGGTGGAAGAGGGGTGATATAAAGCAGGGTGTTCAGGGTCGCCTGGGTGGCTCAGTCGGTTAAGCGGCTGCCTTCGGCTCAGGTCATGGTCCCAGGGTCCTGGGATCAAACCCCGCTTTTGGCTCCCTGCTCAGCAGAGAGCCTACTTCTCCCTCTTCCTCTGCCTGCCACCCCACCACCACCACCACTTGTGCTCTCTCTGTCAAATAAATAAACATAACCTTTAAAATAAAAAAAAAAAACATATCCAGTGGAATCCAAAAATAGTGAGTTGATATCCACCTTGAGCCTCTTAAGAAATACATGAGCAAGCTCTTCAAAAAGCAAAAACTTTGTCAATGCCTTCCAGCCAAAGATGACCAGCAACAAGTTGAGTTTATTGACTCATTGCAACAAGGAAGAACATTTACCATGGGGAACTGTAGGACATCTCAAAGTGGCAAGGTATTAGAAAAGACTCATAGGATTTGGGCTTGTGTTAGGTACTTTCTGGGAGAATTCAAGGAAGTGGGGCGTTCTGAACTGGGTGCTGTCAGGAAGCAGGAGTAATTCCATGTTGGGTTAAATAAATCTTAGCTAGAAGGAGAAAATAAGAGAAGGCTAAAGCTTTCACTTGTAGAGAAGCAATCACTTATAGTAGTGGGGAGAACGCGATTATATTAGTTTTCTATTGCTTCAAACAAATTACCACAAATTTAGCAACCATTTATTAAACACCATTGTCTCACAGTGTCTGTGGGTCAGGTTGTGGCATGACTTAACGAGGTCCTCTGCTTGGGGTCTCACAAGGCTGAAATTCGAGTGCCAAGGGGCTGCATTCTCATCTGGTGGCTGGACTGGGGAAGAACCCATCTTCAAGATTTGACTTGTTGGTGGGGCGCCTGGGTAGCGTTAAAGCATCTGCCTTCGGCTCAGGGCGTGATCCCGGTGTACCGAGATCGAGTCCCACATCAGGCTCCTCTGCTATGAGCCTGCTTCTTCCTCTCCCACTCCCCCTGCTTGTGTTCCCTCTCTCGCTGGCTGTCTCTCTCTGTCAAATAAATAAATAAAATCTTAAAAAAAAAAAAAAAAAAGATTTGACTTGTTGGTAGAATCTATTTCTTTGAAGCTGTAGAATTCACGGCAATGTGTTTCTTCAATGCCAACAAGGAAGAGTATCTGCTGCTGGAGTCTCTGCCATCAGGAAAAGCCTAGCCCTTCCACCAAAGGACTCCCCTGATTAGGTCAAGACCACCCAGCAAGGTCTCCCTTTGATGAATTCAAAATCACCTGATTAGGGACCTTAATTACATCTGCAAAATCCCTTCAGCTTTGCCATGTAATTTAAAATAACCATCACCTTTATCAGATTCTATTTGTTAGAATAAAGTTACAGGTCCCACTCACTCAAGGGGAGGGGATTCCACAAAGGCATGGCCTCTGGGGAGTGAGAATCATGAGGGCCCTCGTAAAGCGTATCTGTCATAAGGATGTTTAGCATCAATTTGGTTTGCACAGTGACCTTGTTTTTGTCTATGCTTAGACAAGATTATAAGGCAGTCCCTATCTCAGGGTGTCTGGGTGGCTCGGTCAGTTAAGCACCTGCCTTCAGCTCAGGTCATGAACTTGAGGTCCTGGGATCGAGCCCTGAATCGGCCTCCCTGCTCGGCAGGGAGTCTGCTGCTCCCTCTTCCCCTACCCTCACTTGTGCTCTCTCTCTCTCTCAGATAAATGAATATGATCTTTAAAAATAAATAAATAAATAAGGTGGTCCTATTTCTTTCTTGGCTCATATTACCACAGTCAAAGAGTGACCCTATCTGATGCTGGTGTCCTGTGAGACCGTCATGTGCTCAGGAAAACACCACAGCCTGGTCAGTCCTGGGTCAGCTTCTAACAACACTGAGGCCAAGCTCTTGGTGTCAGACCAGCCCCCAGATGTCAGAGGTGGCCTCTTTCTTACTTTTCCACCTTTTCTTTGTCCCTTGGATAATTATTTCCTTTCTACTTCCCCCAAATAACCATATTCTAATGTAACCATTTATATTCTTGCAAGTCTTTAATAGACCATTCCACCAGACTATTCAGCAGCCAAAATATGAATATAAATTGAACATTTGTATTTTCTGTAGAAGGCTACATGTTCCAAAAAAAATCCTTTCAGCTTGAGTTAGCATTACAATTATAATTAGTACACAACGGACTGATGCAACATGAAGATATACATTTTGACATAAAATTTTTAAATATATAAAGTAAAATTTTACCAAAATGTATCTGCTAATGACATGAATGGGCTGGTTTTATTTCCATTTAATTTGCGCATTCACAGATGAGCATTAATAACTACCAGCACTAGCGAGGTCCAGCCTCAGTTCCACTTCTAGGTTCTGCTGGTATAGATTTGAGCACTGAGAAACCATACTCACATGAATACGCAGCTAGACATGGAAGCGTATCATTACAGTAACATTGTCCAATCCTCTGAACTTTGGAATTACATGCCCATGGCCACTTGGTTAAATCAACATTTGGGAAACGGAACCTGGGGGTGTGGGTGGTGAACCCCCGTTAACAGAATACCACAATGCAAGTGAAATTGACAAGTTTGTTACTCGCAGGTCCTGGAGGAGCAAACTTGCACATCCTGAGATGTCGCACAAGGTAGAGGGGAGGTCAGAAAGTGTGGCTGCTACCTAGGAGAGGCTAATGCTATCCAAAGAGCGGCTAGTCCATATAGACAGCTTGGCCACACAAAATTATGTTGAAGGGTCCCTGGCTAGCTCAGTCCTTGGAGCATGTGACTCTTGATCTCAGGGTTGTGAATTCGAGCCCCACTTGGGTATACAGATTACTTAAAATAAAACCTTTAAAAAAAAAAAAACAAAATGGGGCGCTTGGGTGGCTCAGTTGGTTAAGTGTCTGCCTTCGGCTCAAGTCATGATCCCAGGGTCCTGGGATCAAGTTCCACCTCGGGCTCTCTGCTCAGCGGGGAGTCTGCTTCTTCCTCTGCCTGCTGATCCCCCTGCTTGTGCTTTCTCCCCCTCCCCCCATGTCAAATAAATAAATATTTTTAAAATATTTTAAAAATATAAAAATAAAGAAACAAAATGATGCTGAGGCAATAATATTATGTAGTAGTTTAGCTAGATTCTCAACAATGTGATCTAGCATCAAAATTATTCAAATAAGGGGCACCTGGCTGACTCAGTCAGTAAAGCATGTGACTCTTGATTCCAGGGTCATGAGTTTAAGCCCCATGTTGGGTGTAGAGCTTACTTCAAAAAAAAAAGTATTTAAATACATTAAAAATCCATTGCAAAAATGACATCAGATAAAGGACTAGTATCCAAAATCTAGAAAAAACTTACCAAACTCAACACCCAAAAAACAAAGAATCCTGTAAGAAATGGGCAGAAGACATGAACAGATATTTCTCCAAAAAAGACATACAAATGGCCAAAAGACACAAGAAAAAATGCTCAACATCACTCGGCATCAGGGAAATACAAATCAGAACCACAATGAGATACCACCTCACACCAGTCAAAATGGCTAAAATTAACAAGTCAGGAAACGACAGATGTTGGCAAGGATGAGGAGAAAGGGGGACCCTCTTACACTGTTGGTAGGAATGGAAGCTGGTACAGCCACTCTGGGAAACAGTATGGAGATTCCTCAAAAAGTTGAAAATAGAGCTACCCTATGACCCAGCAATTGCACTACTAGGTATTTACCCATAAGATACAAACATAGTGATTCAAAGGGGCACCTGCACCCCAATGTTTATAGCAGCAGTCTCCACAATAGCCAAAATATGGAAAGAGCCCAGTTGTCCATTGATCGATGAATAGATAAAGAAAATGTGGTGTGTGTGTGTATACACACACAGACACACACACAGACACACACACACACACACACACACACTAGAATATTACTCAGCCATCAAAAAGAAGGAAATCTTGCCATTTGCAATGACGTGGATGGAACTAGTATTATGGTATTATGCTGAACAAAATAAGTCAATCAGAGAAAGACAAATACCATTATGATTTCATTCATCTGTGGAAACTAAGAAACAAAACAGATGAACATAGGGGAAGGGAAGGAAAAACAAAATAAGACGAAAACAGAGAGGGAGGCAACCATAAGAGACTCTTAACTCTAGGAAATAAACTGAGGGTTGCTCGGGGGGGGGGGAGATGGGGTAACTGGGTGATGGGCACATGACGTGATGAGCACTGGGTGTGATACACAACTGATAAATCACTAAATTCTACCCCTGAAACTAATAATGCACTATGTGTTAACTAAATTAAATTTAAATTAAAATAAAATAAAATAAAATAAAATAAAATAAAAACAATTACAAACAGTTTTGGTACCCAACCATTAGGGTACCCAACCATTCACTATCTCAAAACTAACGCCAATATTTTTCAGTCAGGGGTGCCTGGGTGGCTCAGTCGTTAAGCGTCTGCCTTCGGCTCAGGGCCTGATCCTGGCATTCTGGGATTGAGCCCCACATCAGGCTCCTCCGCTATGAGCCTGCTTCTTCCTCTCCCACTCGCCCTGCTTGTGTTCCCTCTCTCACTGGCTGTCTCTCTCTCTGTCAAATAAGTAAATAAAATCTTTAAAATATATATATATATATTTTTCAGTCAGCCCCTTGTAGGTAGCTTAAAGGCTTGTACACTCAGTGTAATGTGCCAAAGTAGGATTCAGGATGGGCAAGAGACAGGAAAATGGGGATTAAGGAAGATGGGGTGGGGGGGGGTAGGGAACAGCCCTGTGCTTTCATCCCAAAGGAGTTCCCAAGAATATCAATTTCAGAAAAGAGTGCATATGAAAACACAGGATCCGGAAATTGATTCCCGTAAAACAATCCCCATACTTTATAGGATGTATGTGCTCCAATTTGAAGATGCTGATCTAAAACATTTGAAGATCTTTGTATCTGAAGAAAGGTAAGAAATTGATCAACCTATTAAAAAAAAAAAAAAAGCCTGCACCCACAGCACCTGGCTGGCTCAGTAAGTAGAGCTTGTGACTCTGGATCTCTGGGTCATTCTGGATCATGAGTTCAAGCGCCATGTTGGGCTTGATTAAAAAAAAAAAAAAAAATGCCCAAGATAGTCACTCACACTAGGCCATACCAGCAAACCAAACTGCACTTTCAACCTCCCCCAGAAATGCAGTCTTAACCAGTCAGTCAGGAATTTTCTGGCCAACACCAAGGAGGTAACTGTCACATGGGCCCTCCCTATCCCCCACAAAAGGAAGATGAGGTCATCTGCATGATAAAACCTCTGCTCTTCCTCCCCCCCCCCCAAAGTGACCTAGCCTGAAATAATCCTTTCTTTTCTTTTGCTAATAACTTCCTTGCCTCCCCCTCCTTCTTATAAAAACCTTCCATTTTGTACAACTCCTTGGAGCTCTCCTCTACTTGCTGGATGGATGCTGCCCAATTCATGAATCACTTAATAAGGCCAATTACATCTTCATATTTACTCAGTTGAATTTTTCTTGTTTAACAAACCTTAAATTGTGCTTCTTATGCACATCAGAATATCTGGGGTAACCACTAAAAGAATAGATACTCTTATATAGATGTAGAATGTCCAAAATATTTGGGGGTGGGGGTACTAGAATAAGGGGGAAAACAAAACCATCCATCATCCAAAAGAAAGAAGAAAGGGAGGTGGCAGTGAAGGGGGGCAGCAAACAGAAAAAGCAGAAGAAATACAGTAGAATTTAGTAAAGTGACAGGAAAAAAAATCTGAATAAATCAGTAATTATAATAAACTTAAAGTGCTAAACTTCCCAATTTAAAAAAAAAAAACGATTTTTCAGACTGGATTCTGTAATAATAATAAAAAAGTTATACCTGCTATTTTAAGGAGAAGCCATTCCCCTCAAAAGAGAGAGAGAAGAGGGAGCAGGGGAAGGAAAGAGGTACACAGAAAGGTCAAAAGCCTAAGACTGAAAATAACACAGCAGGCCAATACTAAGTATAAGAAAGCTGATGTTGCTGTATTATCCAACAAAACAGACTATAAACAAAGAGATGACAACATAACTTTAGGACAATAAAAGGTTCCATTCAGGGGCGCCTGGGTGGCATAGTGGTTGGGTGTCCGCCTTTGGCTCGGGGCATGATCCCGGAGTTCTGGGATCGAGCCCCGCGTCAGGCTCCTCCCCTGAGAGCCTGCTTCTTCTTCTTCCACTCCCCCTGCTTGTGTTCCCCCTCTCGCTGGCTGTCTCTCTCTGTCAAATAAATACATAAAATCTTTAAAAAAATAAAAATAAAAAAAATAAAAAAAAAAAAGGTTCCATTCAGGGGCACCTGGGTAGCTCAGCTGGTTAAGCATCCAACTCTTAGTTTCCACTCACGTCATGAGCTCAGGATCCTGCGATCAGCGAGGAGTCTGCTTGAGGATTCTCTCCCTCTCCCTCTGCCCTTCCCCATCCTCTCGAAAATAAATAAATAAATCTTTTTTTTTTACAATAAATAAATAAACCAGCTTTTAAAAAAAAAAAAGGTTCCCCACAAAGAAACAGATGTAGTGAAAAGAAGGGGCACGTGCAACCCAATGTTCATAGCAGCAACAATAGCCCAACTGTGGAAGGAGCCGAGATGCCCTTCAACAGACAAATGGATAAAGAAGATGTGGTCCATACATACAATGGAATATTACTCAGCCATCGGAAGGGATGATTACCCAACATTTGCACTGACGTGGATGGAACCGGAGGGGATTATGCTAAGTGAAGTAAGTCAAGCAGAGAAAGACAATTATCATATGGTTTCACTTATTTGTGGAACATAAGGAATAGCAGGGAGGACATGAGAAGAAGGTAGGGAAAAATGAAGGGGGGGAAATCAGAGGGGGAGAAGAATCATGAGAGACTATAGACTCTGGGAAACAGACTGAGGGTTTTGGAGGAAGGGGGTGGGGGGAGGGGCTAGGCTGGTGATGGTTAGTAAGGAGGGCACATATTGCATGGAGCACTGGGTCTTATACGCAAACTGAATCATGGAGCACTACACCAAAAACAATGATGTACTATATGGTGACTAACATAACATAAAATAAAAAATAAATAATAAATAATAAAATTTTTTTAAAAGGTTCCATTCATCAGAAAGAGATGAGTCTAACTTCGTATACACCTAACATACAAAGCAAAAATTAACATGGCTGCAAGGGACAGCTTGATAAACCCACCATCCAAGTGGGAGATTCTGACTCTCCTCTGTCAGTAATGGAAAGATCAAGCTGCCAAAGAAATGGTAGGAACGCAGTAAGATTCATATGAATAAAGATGGTCCTATCCTCCAGTTTGGTCCAGGGGACACAGAGAGAACACAGCATCCAGCAAATGGGGAATGCACCTTGTTTTCAAACATATTTGGAATATTAACAAAAAGCAGCCCTGTGATAGGCCAGGAGGATTAACTCAAAAAAACGTCAAGGGATTGACATCATGCTGACCCTGTGCTTGGACCATAATGTAGTTAGCAATGACAGAGAAAACCCCACGATTGCAAAGCTAAGATACACTTCTAAATAACTCATGATCAAAGAAGAAACCATAACAGAAATCTGAAAACATTTAGAAGTGAACTATAACAAAGTAACTATATTCTGAAACATGTAGAATATAAGAAAGTATCATTTAGATAGAACATTACATCCCTCAAAGGTTTACAGAAGAAAATAAGAAATGTCACAAAATAAATGTGTTAAGCCCCAACCTGTGAAGCTACAAAGGATCTACCCCCCCTCACCTTCTCACTCCTGACTCCCCCCAACACCTTACCCACACTCCTCCCTCCTCTTCTTCTCCATACTTACTGAGCCAAGCCCTGCCTCCTCCCCAACCATCTTTATTGTCAATTCTCTGATGCTGTTCAGACTTCCCCCTGGTGTTTACTGGAAACACCCAGGGTGCATGGTATCCACTATCCCTCTCTTTGCACTCATTCATTCAACACCTACTGACTAGCGGTGTTGTCCCAAGATGGCCCAAATGCTCTGGACACAGAAATGAAGAAAGTGAGCCCAGTCCTTCTCCCCAGAGCAGAGGTCCTCATGGTGCAGCCCCCAGACCAGCCCCATCAGCATCAACTCGGAGCTTTTTGATAAGTGAAATTCTCAGGTCTACCCCTCACCTTCTGAATCAGAAACTCTGTCTTTTTTTTTTTTTTTTTTTTTTTTTTTTTTTTTTTTTTTTAAAACTCTTGATCTGAAACCCTGGTTTTTTTTTTTTTTTTTTTTTTAGATTTTATTTATTTATTTGACAGAAAGAGACAGCGAGAGAGGGAACACAAGCAAGGGGAGCATGAGAGGGAGAAGCAGGCTTCCAGGGGAGCAGGGAGCCCGATGCAGGGCTTGATCCCAGGACCTGGGATCATGACCTGAGCTGAAGAAAGATGCTTAATGGCTGAGCCACCAGGCGCCCCTAGAAACTGTCTTAACATGCCCTACAAGTGATGCTGACACATGCTTCAGGAGCCTGAGACCCACTGCCCAGAGGCGTTCAAAGTCCAGCAAACATAAACAAGTGATGATAATGCACTGGGGAGGGGCAGCCATCAAAGCAGTCATGAAGGGTGCCCTGATGGCCTTAGAGGGACACTTGCCATCACCTACCACATCAGGGAAGAAGGCACGCCTCAGCTGGCTTCTGGAGAAAGAGCTGGTCAAGCAAAGCAGAGCATGGGAGAGCGTTCTAGCATTTGAAGACAAAACGGCGCCACGACGAGAAATAAGAGACATTACAAAGTGCTCAGAACGCTTTCAGGCAGCTGGAGAAGTTACTGTGGAAGGTGCAGCAGTATGAAGGAGTGGGACCAGACAGATGGGAGAGGGATCAGATCCTGAAAATCGTCAGGGCCTGAGAAGGACTCTTTTTGAGAACAATAAGGAGTCACCAAGAAGTAGGAAAGAGCTGTAGAAATGTTAACCACTATTAGTAATATCCAGAGTCATCACAGCAGCACGGATTATACAGCAGAATTTCCAAGCAGATGTTTTCAGAAACCAGGAACATTATAAATACCTTTTTATGAATGGGAATATTTGAAGCAAAAATTATTTGTCCCTGGTATCGAATGTCCTGGGCACATCTGTCACGGTGTTAAGATGGCAGCAGGATCTGAGGTCTGAGAGCAAGGACTGGATAATCTCGCAACTCTGAATGGGGGGAAACGTGGGTAAAACACAGACAGGTATGCTCGTGCAGCTCAGGCACCAGGGAGACCGTAACGCAAAAGATGGCGATTTGCTCAGGTCCTTTCATTATCAACAAACATTCGTTCTACCGGAAGGCCCAGCCCTCGCCCCTGACACCAGCCGCTTTGGACACAGACCTAAGCACTTATCCAGACGAGGCTATCACATTCATCTGACAGCAGTTTCCTTGCTGCTTTAGACTGCTTTTGAAGGAGTGATCACTCAGAAGCCTGCACGAGAACAGCCACTCAGGGGAGCCTGGCCTCACGTCAAGGCCTGGTCCTTAAATTCATCTGGACGGAGCTTCTGAGTCAGATCAGCTTCTCAGCACTGCAGACGTTTGATCCCTAAACTGCTGATCAGATTTGGTTATTAAAAATCCCCCGGGGGTAGTCAAAGAATCAGATCCATCGTTAATCTCTACAGAGAGTCAAGAGAATTAGCCAAGTTTAACTTAATTTAAGTCTTTCTTACTGACTTAATTTAATAATTATTTGTAAGCACAAAGCATCCTTCCTTAGGTAAGATCTGCAGGAAATTAATCACGTCTCCCTCTGGACAGGTTATTTGCATTCTTTTCAACATTTTTTAACGGGAAATACATAACGCCTGGTACAAAAGGCGGAAGAGAGGGAAGAGCACATAGAAGAAAGTACATCACCTGGTTCTCTCCCCCAGAAGCAGGCTCTGGCAACGGTGGCAAGCACAGACATATGCCCTGTTTGGGGTTTTGTTTCTGTTTTTTTTTTTTTTGGGGGGGGGGGTTGGTATTATACCGAATGTAAAATGGTCTACGCAGTTTTCAGTACCTGTTTGCTGACTGTTCTACACCAGGGCTGGAGAAGCCCCAATCTTTGTTATTCCACTGTGAGGTGAGGTCTACTTTGCACCACTGACCCCCTACACGCAGACATTTAAATGGCTTCAAACGTTTTGCTACTTCAAATAATGCTGCCAATTAAATCCTTGTACAAAAATCTATTCTCCATATGAAAGAATGAACAAAAGGCAGTCAAGACATACAATGGAATATTATTCAACCTTAAAAAAAGGACATTCAGGGGGAGCCTGGTGGGTCAGTCACAGTTCATTCGACTCAGGTCATGATCCCAGGGTCCTGGGATCGAGTCCCGCATCGGGCTCCCTGCTCAGCAGGGACCCTGCTTCTCCCCCTGCCTCTGCCTCTCTCTCTCACGAACAAATAAATAAAATTAAAAAAAAAAAAAAAAAAAGGGCATTCGACGCAGGCAACAACATGAATGAACCCTGAGGACACTATGCTGAGTGAAATAAGCCAGTCACAAAAGGACAAATACTGTACGATCCCACTGTACCTCGTAAATTGTATGTTACGTGTGTTTTGCCACAATTTTTTAAAAACCCACTTTCTATATTCTTAGGTATTCATTTATTCATTCATGCATTTGTTCCATTGTTCCATAGACCTATGTGTGCCAGAATCAGAGAGTTATGCACAGATGTATCCCCAGGTTTAGGAAGACGAAAAGGAATTCAGTAGGCAAGGAAATATTGCAAGGACATTCCAAGCAGAAAGTTCAGGATGTGAAAAATTAAAATGCCACACTAGGGAAAAAAGGATGGAGAGGTAAGGAGGGGCGAGATATAAAGACCTCGGGCATCTCACTAAAGGGGAGATTTTATTCTGGAAGAATAAATAATTATCCTGGAAGGTTTACATGGCATATCGGCCACCTGACCTGTCTGGTAGGAGAGCTCCGGCTTCCGTGTGCGGGCTGGACAGAGACCGAACCTGAGAAAGATTCCCTCCGTGCTGCTTTCCTCCAAAGGCGGAAGAGTTAATGCTGAAGCTTGGTGAATCTTGACCTGTCCAGAAAAGACAGAAAGGAAACAGACCGCAGGAAATTAGGGTGTATAATTCACTGCTCTAGTAATTTTCAGTGTGGTCTCTGGGCCAGCCACAGCAGCATCACCTGGGAGCTGGTGAGAAATGCAAATTCTCAGACTCTCTCCCAGGCCCACGAAGTCAGAAACTCTGGGGGTGGGGCCCCAGCAATCTCTGCTTTAAGAAGCACAGGTGATTCTGATGCAAGTTCAACTTTAAAACCATTCTCTACAACAGAAATTACCACAGATGTCTTTTGTTGTTGTTGTTTAGTGTTTTTAGGTAGGCTCCATACCCAGCATGGAGCCCAACGCCGGGCTTGAACTCACCACCCTGAGATCAAGACCTGAGCTGAGATCAAGAGTCGGATGCCACGCAAGTGCCCCAGTGTCTTTTAAATAGTACGTTTCTTTCTTTCTTTTTTTTTTTTTAAGATTTTATTTATTTATTTGACAGAGAGAGAGAGAGACAGGCAGCGAGAGAGGGAACACAAGCAGGGGGAGTGGGAGAGCAAGAAGCAGGCTCCCAACAGAGCAGGGAGCCCAATGCAGGACTTGATCCCAGGACCCTGGGATCACGCCCTGAGCCAAAGGCAGACGCTTAATGACTGAGCCACCCAGGCACCCCTTAAATAGTACGTTTCTTAAGCCTCCACTCAACTCTCCAATAAGAGTCAACACTCTGGCTCCTTTTAGTTCATTTGACATAGAAAATATGATCAAATTTACCTGCCCCACCCAAAATGTACTTGCATAAACCTGTCACAAACATAATGCAAAGTACGACTGTTTCATACACTTTATATACGTTCTACTTTGTATCAAAAAAACATTTGAGGTGGCTGGTGTACATGTAATTAATGTTTACCATAGATCTCAAATGCACTTTGGGAAGAATGCCAAAAAAAAATTTACCCCATGAAAGGTCTGAAACTTCGTAGAGACTTATAAAGACCAGAACTTTCTAAGCTACAAGTCAAAAAGCCTAAAAAATACATGCCAAGAAAAACCATCTGTGAACCATCCAGAAATACCGCATATCCAAATGTCCTGAGGTCTTCGAAATGAGAGCACTCACAGGTCCTCGATTATAGTATAACCAGGAAGCATTCGTCCGGGACTCCAGACATTTTACTGAAATCTAAGGAACCCTGTAGTACCCTCCCTAGTTACAAAATATGTTTCCTGCCATTAAAGAGGGTTTTGGGGGCGCCTGGGTAGCGCAGTCGTTAAGCGTCTGCCTTCGGCTCAGGGCGTGATCCCGGCGTTATGGGATCGAGCCCCACATCGGGCCCCTCCACTGGGAGCCTGCTTCTTCCTCTCCCACTCCCCCTGCTGTGTTCCCTCTCTCGCTGGCTGTCTCTCTGTCACATAAATAAATAAAATCTTTAAAAAAAAAATAAATAAATAAAGAGGGTTTTGTTCAGGCCTCTGCAATGGCAACAACAATGCCAGTTTTCTTGTGGATACATTTCACATGGTAAGTGGCAGAAGCACAGAAGCAGAGGGGTGCAGTAAAACACAGGCTCTGCTTCCTGGTGTTGAATAAAGGGTCTTCTCTCTAGCCCCTGACCTCGGAAAGACAGCTTTGCTCAGGTATCAAGCAGGCAATGCTGTGACATGCCTGCTACGATACTTGAAACAAGGCAAGCACGCAACAAGCATCTATTATTCATGTACTGATTTCCTTCTGTGCCAGGAGCACAGCAACAGATCTCGCCAGCTGCGAAGGGGAATCAGGGACAATGGGCCCAGCGGTGTAATAACATCAGTCACCACTGGATGGCGATCACGGCGCTAAATAGTTATTAACAGCTATTCTCAGAACTGCACTATTTGTCGCTCAATATTTACTCGTTCATTCATTCATTCAGAAAATAATTATTCAGTGCCTGCTATGGGCCCAGCACCACAGTTAGGATACAAGGATCGGCAAAGGAAGACACAGTCCCTATCCACAAACCATTCGGTTCTAGGTGAGAAAATGGACAAAGAATCACACCAGTAAAACATCACAAGAGCTGTGATACTACACAAAGGGAGAGTCTGGCTGCTGGGAAAGAAAACATCCCTAAGAAAGAGATGAGACCAAGAAGGAGGAGCTAAGGTCCGAAGAACAGGAGCTGGTCGGTGAGGGGCGGGAAGGGAGCACTCAGGCAGAGGGAAGAGCCTGTCAAAGGCTCCGAGGTGCACGGGAGGGCTGCGCAGCTACATGGCTGGAGTCCAGAGTGCAGGACAGCAGCGTGGGAGCTGCCCAATCTGGAGGATAATCTGGAGGATGAGCAGGAACCAGGCCATGCAGGGCCCCATAAGCCTTGCTCGTGCGGGGGATTTGGGTCTAGATCCAAAGAGCAATAGGAGGTCACTGATGGGTTCTACACCCTGGGAGGGGAGAGAGCTGGGTGGCTACGTGGGATTTGCCTTTGACAAGGTCAGATTTGCATTCTACCAGGGTCGCTTGGGTCTGCTCTGGGGATTTGACTGAAGGGTAGCCAAGTGGGTGCAGGAAGACCAGCTGGAGAACCATTACTGGGGTCAGGGAAGGAAGGAGGAGGCTTGGATCAGGGTAGGGGCAATGGAGATGAAGGGGCAGGACAGACAGGGGAAAGTACCAGAACTCAATGGCAAGGGGGTAGTGCAGGAAAGGGAAGTGGCAGAGATGGCTCCCAAGCATCCAGCTCAGACTGGACAGCAGATGGAAGGGAAACTGAGCGGGGGGAGGGGTCTCAAATAGGGGAGTCATGAGTTCAGAGTTAGACATGCTGACTGTGAGGGGTTTTGAAATATCCAGGCAGAACCGTCCAGAAGGAAAAGTCAAGAGTTCAAAGACGGAACCACGTTGAATCCACTGGATGGGGATGAGACCACTGGGGAGTGAAGCCTGGACAATCAGCAAGGCCACCTGGACAAAGATCAGCCACGCTCAAGGACAGAGAGAGATGCTGAAGCCGCCATTAGAAATCTACAGACAGAAGTCAGGATAGAGATAAGGGAAGGTTTCCAAAGAATCAAAGCAAAAAAAAAAAAAAAAAGAAAGAAAGAAAGAAAAAGAAAAGAAAAGAAAGAACAAAACTGAGAAATAATAGGATTATAAGAAGAATGTGATTCCACTCCATTTGCAGCAAATTGCTCACTCTCCCAAATTCACTCTTAGAGAAAGGGTGTAGCCTTTAATGGTCCCTAATTGCTTAGAGGGGCTGTTCAGATAGCCTGCTCCGGAAACCTGAGTGTTAGCATTCCAGACACCTCCTCACACAAACAGCCTTCAGCTCAGACCACGTGGGAGGGGCCAGCTTGGCCAGGTGGAAGGTCAAGGGTTCTGAAGGAGGATCCTTAATATTTGGAACACGATTCCCTTGTCCATTCCCGTTTCAAACAGCTAAACCGCTGTCGACTTGACTTTTCTCCCCCCATGATTATGGACACACAGAGACTTGAGTTCAAATCCCGGTCCCCACCTTTAGAAACTGAGAGCCTAGGGGTGCCTGGGTGGCTCAGTCGTTAAGGGTCTGCCTTCGGCTCAGGGCGTGATCCTGGCGTTCTGGGATGGAGCCCCGCATCAGGCTCCTCCGCTGGGAGCCTGCTTCTTCCTCTCCCACTCCCCTGCTTGTGTTCCCTCTCTCGCTGGCTGTCTCTGTCAAATAAATAAATAAAATCTCTTAAAAAAAGAAAGAAACTGAGAGCCTAGGGCAATTACTTACCTCCCTAAACTCTAGTTTCCCCAACCTTTAAAATAGGAATGCTCTGCAACACTCACATAAATAAAAAGAAACGGAGAAGATAAAGCAAATGTGGCAAATGTTACTGGTGGATCTAAGATAATGCTATGATGATAATCCTTTTGCAATATGTATCAGATCAACACATTACATAACTCTAACTTACACAATGTAATACGTCAATTATACCTCAATAAAGGTAGAAAAAAATTGGTTAACCTGGGTGATACAGGTGCTTTCAAGACTATTACAGTTTTTCAATAGGCTTGAAATTATCTAAAAAAAAAGAAAAAAGAAAAAAGAAGTTAGGGGTGTAGAACAATAAAAATACCTGGTGGGGACTGTGAGTGTAGATTAAACCAGACTGGCAATTAGGTGAGAATTGCGGGATAAGAGAAGCAGAGGGGGTTTATTATATTATCTTCTACTTCTTTTTTTTAAGTAGGCTCCACTCCCAATGTGGGACTCAAACTTTCACAACCCTGAGATCAAGAGTCACAGGCTTAACCAACTGAGCCAGCCAGGGACGCCTGTTTTCTACTTCTGTAGATTTATTTTTCATAAGTTTTTTAAAAAACACAGTTGCTGTGTGGGGTAAAAGACACGCCAGCACCTGGCTCTGTTGTTCCTTTAACGGAGACATGCCCTTCATCCATTACTTCCCACTATTTTCGGTTGCTCTTCTGCCCCAGGCAAAGGTTGCGCTACAAAGCCGTTTTCTTCTCAGATTTGCTCTAAAATACAAGGTTTGGGTTGGGCGGGAGGAGGGGGGGGGTGCTTTTTTTTCTTATCTTAAAACAGCTGATAAATTGCAACACTGATGACTAATTGCGAGCTTTGCACAATTCCTTGGATTTAAGAGCCCTACAGCTGAAAAGCCTTCCCTTCCGGCAGGCATACCAAGCCTAAGGTGTAGAAAACCACAGAAGGGGCGTCTGGGTGGCGCAGTCGTTAAGCGTCTGCCTTCAGCTCAGGGCGTGATCCCCGCGTTCTGGGATCGAGCCCCACGTCAGGCTCCTCCGCTGGGAGCCTGCTTCTTCCTCTCCCACTCCCCCTGCTTGTGTTCCCTCTCTCGCTGGCCGTCTCCCTCTGTCAAATAAATAAAATCTAGAAAGAAAACCACAGGAATGCTGGGGAGATAAACGTAGGAAGCAGAGGTCCCACCTAATTGCCCATTCACCCTGCACTGCTCTGGCCAAGCTCTGAGGTTTCTGGGCTCCTTCTTCCAGGCTGCTGGGGGGACCCTGCAGCCCCAAGGTTGAGAAACGTCCCTGCCCCAGTTTGGGGGCACAAGTGCCCACTTTTCTGCCTCATGTCCTGCTTCACTCCTCCATCACCCCCACGTTCCAGGCACCCTAAGCAACAGGTAGTTAGTTCCCAGCTGGACTTGGCTTTCTGTGCCCTTGCTCTTGGAGTGAGCTCACGCCTGCAATGCCCGGCCCAGCATTGTCCCCAGCAAGCCTGCCCCTCTACTTACCAGCTGGGTAACACTGACCTAGTTGCTCAACCTGCTAAGACTATCTTTTTCTAAGGGGATATTATTACCTTCTTCCTGGAACTGTTTTTGCAGATCAGGAGAGATGGCATACAGATGTGGCACTTAGCATGAAGTTAAACGCTCAACAAATATTATTACCGATCACTTCACCGACTCGACTGAACTTATTCCTTGCTAGACTGTTCTCCTTGAGAACAGGGAATGTATTTATCTTCGTTGCATCGGTAGTGTCTATCATAATACACAGCAGACTTGCAAATTCCCATGATTCAGAATCACATGAGAGTTTGCTTTCACTTGTTGCAAAATACAGATTCCTGGGCCCCAGACTCACTGGAAACCGGGTCCTGGTTAGTGCGTGGTAGCAAGTGAGTCAAGATATCACCCTCTGGGGCGCCTGGGTGGCTCAGTGGATTAAGCATCTGCCTTTGGCTCCAGACATGATCTTGGGGTCCTGGGATTGAACCCCAAGCGGAGTTCCCTGCTCAGCAGGGAGTCTGCTTCTCCCTCTCCCTCTCCCCGACCTCCTGGTTCATGCTCTCTCTCTCTCACTCTAAATAAAATCTTTTAAAAAAAAAAAAAGACATCACGCTCTGTGATTTTTGTCAGTATCTACCATTCGTCTCTAATACGGACAACTTTGTCTGGTAAATCATAGGTAAAGTGCCACTAAGACACTTCAAAACAAGTTCTCCATCAGTTTCCCAGAGCTGCAGTGACAAATTCCCACAAACTAGATGACTTAAGAGAGCAGAAATTTGTTCCCTCTGAGTTCTGGAGGCCAGCAGGAAGAAAATAAGGTGTTGGCAGGTCTGTGCTCTTTCTGGAGGCTCCTGGAGGCTCCAAAGGAAAATCTATTCCTTGACTTTCTCTGTGCTTCTGGGGTTGCCAGCATTCCCTGGCATTCCNGAACGTGTAAACACGTCACTCCCGTCTCTGTCTCTGCAGTCACTTACTCTTCTGTCCCCTGCTGGTGGGGACATGTATGGTAACAAGTAGGGTCCGCCTTGACAATCCAAAATCTCCCCATCACACCTTAACTTAATCACATCTGCGTTTTTTTATTTTTATTTCTATTTTTTTTTTTTTGCCAGATGAAGTAACATTCCAGGGATTAGAATGTCTTGGGGTGGGGGGGCATTATTCAGCATCCCACACCCCCAAACCCCAGTAGATTAAACTGAGATAGATTTGTAAGCTTCCCGGGGCGCCTGGGTGGCACAGCAGTTAAGCGTCTGCCTTCGGCTCAGGGCGTGATCCCGGCGTTATGGGATCGAGCCCCACATCAGGCTCTTCCGCTATGAGCCTGCCGAAAAAATAAAAAAAAAAAAAAAAAAAAGATTTGTAAGCTTCCCATGTGATTGTCTCGCAGTGTGAAAACTATTGAGCCAGGCTTACTACAGGTTTGTTGAATGAACGAACTCCACTGTGAAAAATCCCCTTCTCCTCCACTGCCTGACTTTAGGGATAGCCCTCAAGGGACAGAGACCTTTCTATAATATTCCACCCCCAAAAAAAATCTTAAAAAAAAAAAACCAAACAGTTTTTGATGTTCCTGACTCCCAAAATAGTGGGCCACAGACACGTCCCATCAGAGAAGAGTGTGACCCTCGGCTCCTTTGGTTCCCTTTGTGATGCAATTTTCTCCACCAGGACAGATGGCTCCCTGGTCTGCTCAGTTTCCCCCTTGCCCCAGAAATGCTTGCGCAATACTGTACAGACTCACCCAGGAAAAACTTGTGACTCGGCCCTTGTTTACAATTTGATTCAATTCAGAGACAAGGCTGTTGAAACACCTTAGCCCAAGGCCACTAAGGGACTCCTGAGTCCAGGCTCTTCATCACAAGAGGCAACCTGAGAGGAGCGACCTTCTCTGGGCTCCTCCCAGCCCAGCTTCTGCTGTGGGAACACAGACCGTGCTGATAAATGTTTAACCACCCGTTCCCCGGAGGCGAAAGCCTTGGATCTGTGGCTTTACCTAGTGCTGTGACACAAATATTCCCATCGTGGCCAATTTCGAGCCGCCAGCATGATGTCGCGTTCTCACCAACCAACCACGGTCCATCACTGCAGCTCCCAGCCACTGGCTCACGGAAAAACCACTCTCCTCTGAGAATTCACAGGCCCAGGAGCTGGACAGGGCAGCTTCTGGAGGAGCACTACAGAGAGTCAATTTCCTAATTTCGGGGACCAGACACTACTACTGGGAACAAGTGTTTAAAAGAATCACAATCCTTTACAATCCCTACCCAACACGAGAGTTCTAGGCACAAAACAACACTGACATCTTTCTCCTCTGTCATCAAACTATTTCTCCATCTCTCTCTTTTTAAGAATTTATCCACCATTGACTCTGGGCCAAACACTGTTTCAAGTGCAGTACACACCTTGACTCAATTTACCCTCACAAGAGGCCTATAAAGCAAGCACTGTAACCATCTCTGTTTCAGATGAATAAATGGAAGCACTAGGAGGTGAAGTCAACATGCCTGAAGTCACATAAACCTGAATCGTCTTTGCAATTCCCAACGAAGAGTAGAAGAAATGATGGTCTCCCAACCCAGGAACTCATGTGTTTTAGATAAAGATCTGTGTAAAAATAAGCAGCAGTATCTATACATATTTAATTGTAAATTGAACCTAATAGACACGTAAATATAACCAATAAAATTTTTCACAATGATCAGTCTTGGGAATAACAGCACTTTGTCTTCCCATGTTCATCTTCACTAAAAATGCTCAAATCTCTTTGCAATTATTAATTACACATCAATATTTCTCAGAGGCTAGACAGTACATTTATGGTCTGTTTTACAGTCATTTTATTGCTGTTATTAGTAATGAAAATAAGACCAATGTTATGCACCAATGAGTCACGTGGAGACCAGAATTAGACATGGTCATAGTTCCAAGGTTTAAAACAGAAGCTAAATTCCCAAGAAATGACTATTTCATTATTAATAACAATACCTCAAATTTATAGACCATTTTATGTTTGTTTTTCATGCGTAGTCAATAGAGTACATGATATATAATCTGAGCTAGCCAGACCTGAATTCAAAGTCTGGTTTCTGCTCTTAATACTGTTCTGAGTATAATTCTTAACTGTTTCATTTTATTTGGAAAAATTCAGATTCATTTAGTTGAAATTCACAAGTCACAAAGATTTACAGAAAAATGTTCCCAACTCAGTCCCCTCCCCGCCCGCCCCCGACCTTCTTCCTTTTCTTGGAGGTTAAAAAAGTTAACTTTTATAGCCTTCCAGGGATATTTTATGCATATATGGTGCAAGTAAAAGACACACATAATCTTGTACCATTTTATACCAATATTTTTTACCAATGTCAGTATTCTGCCTTCATGGGAAGTCTGATTTAGTTTCCTCTCCTGTAAAAGGGCGGTGGAGAAGATGACGTCAGAGAATCACAAAAATACCCAGCCACACTGCCCGGCATATTAGCCTTCAACAAAAAGCCTGGTTGTTCAAGGGTCTTTAGCGTGCCTCGCACTCACCTAGTGCTTGCTAGTCACGGACCGCCTCCTGCCTCCCCCCAAGTTTCCAATCTGGAAAGTCTGGTGAAGACCCCATAATTTGCATATCCCACCAGCTCCTAATGCTGGAGGAGCTGCTGGCCAGAGAGTCCCTTGGGAACCTCACGGCAGAGCGGGAACTTGGGATGCCTGCGGTTACAACTGGCAGGTCCTGCCACTGGAGCAAATCACTCTCTGAGCTTCAGTGTTCTTATCTCGTAATAAATGGAACAACTCCCATCGCAAAGGCTGCCGTACAGGTTAGGGAAGATGCAGCAAGTGCACGGCCTCCGTCCTGGCACACGCTCAAGAAATGAAGCGCGAAAGAAACTGGGGCAGCTGGGACGGCGGGGATCCCCCAGGACACGCGAGCCAGCGCCCCCACCCCGGGGACCCGCGGGTCGAGGGCAGCCACATCTGAACACTGAGACGGGGGCTCCTGCTTCAGAGACCTCATACACCGAGCACCGCGTACCGAAACCCCTCCATGCAACTGTGTCGCTTACTGTTCAAACTGCGTGCAAGGATGCAGGTGACCCCGGTTAAACCCAAGCGCCACGTGGGCGCACGGGACCCGGCACACCCGGAGCCCCGCCCACTCGCGCCCCGTGACGCCCGGGACTGGCTGCGCGCGCGGACGTGCGGCCTGCAGGGGAGGAAATGGCGGCGGGGGCGGGCGGTGCCGGGCGCGGCCGGGCGCGGAAGGCCGCCAGGGGGCAGTCGCGCGTCTGCGGGCCGCGGCCGGCTGGAACCGGTATGGCCGGAAGTGGGGGCGGTGCCTTGGCTTCCGCAGCGACGCGCCACGTGCGCGGCCGGGAGGGACCGGAGAAAACAACAAAATGGCGGCGGGGGGCGGGGTTTTCTGGTGCCCTTGAGCCCGCGGGTCCCGTAAAGAGCGGCGGCGTTTGCTGGACCCGGCGGATGCGCGGAGCGGGATGCGGGAGATGGGCTCGCAGTTCCCTTGTCCGGCCCTCGGCCCCGCCTAGCTTGCCCTGGGACGCGAGCAACCGCGCTGGGCCGTGGAGCCCGGGCGCTAGGCGTCGCCGAGGGTCACTGCGGTGCATTCGCATGAAGCCGCAGGCCCTGCATCCCTGTCACTGTCCTGGGTTTTTGTGGGTGTTTTGTTTTTGTTTTTTTGCTTTGGGGTTGTTGGGGTTTTTTGTCCCAGCGTTTGCAGCTCTCTGCGAACTAGGACAGCAGAAACGCCTTCTTCAGGGCGTTTTCTTAACGGAGGGAGAGGTTAGGGGCGGCAGATAGAGCCAGGAGAGCTGTAGTTGGCTCGAAATGCAGTCCCTCCTGTTTCCAGCAGTTTCGATGACCCGTTTCCTGCCTTTGTTCAGAGTTAGAACTGCATCCCTCTTGATGGCGGGGGGGGAAAAAAAAAAAACCCTCCATGCTCTAGGCTTGAGAGTGGCCTCCCCGCCCTGTCCAAGTGTCGTTGGAATGCGTGTGACCCGTTTGTACACGGGAGCTGCGCAGGGACCGCGAGTGTGTCAGAGGCCGCAGCTCTGTTGTTTACTATCGTTCGCCTCGTAGAAAGAAATGTAGATGTCGCTGGTTATGTGTCACACAATGCAGGAAAAAAGAAGGCAAAATCGCCTGGTGTTCATGGCTTTTAGACGAAGGCCTGCAGCTTCCCCTTCTTGTGCATGAATCTGGAGCTGGGAGACCGAGCCGTTCAGTCTCTGCCTGGACAATTTCCCCGGCTCGATTTTCCTAACTCACCGTTTTAGTTTACATGAGGTTGAGACGCAGAAAAGCCAGTGTGGGTAAAAATAGTTAACACAGGCCATGCTGCTTGTGGTGGTATATTTAGAATCAAGGAGACGTTTGTCCTTGGATTTATTTATAAATTTGTCGTGGTCTTTATGTTTCAGATGCTCTCATTCTTGGTAATTTGTGAGGTCATTTAGCAAGTCTGTGAAATGACGTGACTGTTGAGGGGGAGGTTGTTTCTAAATAAAACTTGCCTCCCAAAGGTTTGGGAGGTTTAATTAGTAAAGATTTCTTAATGTAATAAGGCCCCGAGTGAGGGCACGCTACAGTGACAAAGCTCAGGAAAGACATTACTTTGTTTACAAAGGAGCCCTTATGGTTTCCTCTGTCTGGAAGGGGTTTTAACGCTTGTGGTGTGATCAAAACTGCGTGGCTATTAAGTGACAGGCTAGAAACGGCATAATGTGGTCAAGAGGAGAAAAGAATGCTCAAGGCCTTTATTTTAAGATTTAAATGCAGATTTTTGACTCAAGCACAGGTTCCAGAGAATTTCCCTTCAGCCACTCATTTTTGTATCCATGCCTTCCAAGGTTTCACTGCAGACTCGGCCATCATTTTACAAAAAGGGGCAGGACTGTTTCCGAAGGATCCTTTAACCTGGAGGTGTAAGGACCCTCTCTCCCCTCAGCCTAGGAAAAGATTGCAGCTCCCTAATTGCATGTTGTGAAAAGGAGCCTGCCCCATTTAGTGTTTATATTTTGCAGTGATTGCCTCCTTTTTTTGTCTCCTATGTAAACGTGATTCAGATTTTGGGCAGCTTTTTCTGCAAATACCACTGAGCAAAGAATTAGTATATCTCCAGGCCTTAAGTTGTTTGCCTCCAAGAATTTTATTAACACTGCCTTCCTGTTAAAAGGAAAAAATGTACTTTAATTTTAGAATAAAATATTGTTTTAGTTTATATTACTAAAGCAAATTATGCCCAATAGAAAACATGAAAAGTACAGAAAAATACAAAGAAAAAAAATCCCCCAGAACGCCACTATCAAGGAATAACCACTGTTAAGCAAATTGTCTGTATTTGTCTTAAAGTAACACTGTACCTGGTTTTGTAACTCACGGTTTGTATTTAGCCATGTATGACGTACATTTTTTTTATGTCAGATAAGAATGTTAATGCTTTTTAGAGCCTGCATAATATTCTATCAGATGAATTAACCATTAACTATTTTTCTTACTATCGAACACCAATTTTGTTTGCCTGTTTTTGCCCTTGTAGGTAACATTGACGTGAATACTTCTGTACAAAAAGCTTTTAAGATTTTGTAAAATAAAGTTTACGATGAATCTGAACTTTTTAAGGTTTGTTGGTAGGTACATATTTGACTCCCCAAACTACTGAGTTGATGGTGTTCTTGAACGTTCTAATTACCGCGCCTCAGCATGACCAACCTGAGGTCAGATCCCATCTCCTGTACTTGAATTGCTCTCCTCTAAATTTATTTGTTTTAGTTCTAAATCATTTATTCTTGGTGTATTGTTTTTGATATGGATGTGTGTCTAATAAGTACCAGACATGGATGTTTAAGTTAAACATTTAAAAGGAGTCCTTTTGCTGTCCACCTGTTAGAAACACAGAAACCTCTTTTCTTTGTAACTACTTCAGTTCTATGTATAGATGTGACACAGAAGAAATTGATTGCTGAAGTTTTCTTTCCAGTGCGAGCCAAGTATATCAACTTTGTAGTTCTTATTGTAAAATAAATGAACTAAGGGATTGTGGGCTTTTTCAGTTTAAAGGCCTCTCACCATCATAGATCGTCATTTTTTTTCGTTATTTCCAATTGTTTTGTTGCGGATACGCTGCTAGACCTTTATCCACAGGGACAGGAAAAACAGCTCTGTCGGAAGCCAGGTGACAGGCATAGTAGATGGAAGGTTTCTCTGGATCAGTGTAATGATACTCGGATACTCCCTACCAGGAAACCATTCTGTGTAGTCTGTTCTTCCAAAATTAAACTGTTTGCTACAATCATTCTTCTCTCTCAGAATCGTTTAGAGAACGCCGAGAAGTAAAAAGGAATAAGGCAAATGTATGAATAATGGGTACGTATCAATCAGCAGCCCTTCCATGATCACCTCAAAATTACCTCAGAGAATGTGACAGTCTTTCCCGGGAGCAATATCCTTTCTAGTCACCCCTATACTTTAAACAGCCCTAGTCTCTGTTTAAATGAAGTCCTAATTACTAAACTTGGAATAAGATCCATTCCACTAGAAGAGAGAACACCGTTTGTTAAGAATATTTATTCAAACAGATTCGGAACTTGAAGAGCTACCATACGTGGCAATCATTATTCTAGAAGTCTTCCTTGTGGTGACAGTACCCCAGCGCAGAGGCTTATCTCTGGGACTATCATTTTTGAGACCAGCTACTTAATAGTCTGATTCTACAGATAAACAGCAATAAACATGCAAAGATTTTTTTTTAGTTGTACCAGCGCTGTGTATCTGAGATTAAAACCTGTTATTAGAGATTCATTCACTGTAATCCTTTCAAAAACAGCGCTAGATTTTTCTTGCTTTATCATTCAGATTTCATAGATGATACCCAAGACAGCAAATGGATGAATATTTTACATGTTAGTTCTTTTAAGGGACAAATGACTTTGAGCAGCTTTTGAGAGCTATATAGCTCTTAGAAACCTGTCTCCTTGGAGCCGAAGTTTAAAATCTGCTGCTGATACAAATGAAGAAGGGGGATGGGAGTAGGAAGAAGGAGGAGAAGCAGAAGAAATATATTTTTTAATACTTAAAAAGTATTTAATATTCTTTAATCTTGAAAACATCCAGATTCCACTCTCAGGTACAGTTAGTGGCCACAGTGAAAGGCGGAGGTCTTGTCAACTTGCCTCTTGAGTCAGCCCTGCCAGAAATAATAGAAGGAATCCAGGTTGTCTCGTGTCCTAGACTTTAGACCCCAGAGTCTACATTGCTACCTCGCCAAGTTGTGGGCACATTCCAGCAGGACTAGGGCTCTGTCGACAGTTGCATCATTACCGTCTAGTCTCCCCCAAATCTCCTTCTGTCCCCCATCTAATAGCCCTCAAGTTCTCATTCTTTCAGGGCTCTGTGGAGCAGTAGTTAACAACCAGTGCCTAGGAGCCAGAGGAAGCTGGACTTGGGTTCAGTTCTGTGATTTACAAACTGTGACCTCGGGCAGGATGACATGTCTGGGCCTCAGCTTCCTTCCCTGTCACTTGGAGCTATGTCTTTCTTTCTTGTGAAAATTAAATGATGGTCAGTACGTAGTGCTTATCGTAGCGCCCGGCACAAATAAGCCGTCAGTAGAAGGCATTGATTCTTAATCCCTCTACTTCTTCAATCCATCCTCTAACTGCCCTCGGTTCCTCATTCTCTTTGGCCAGTCGCTTCCTGACCGGTCTGCAGCAGGCCTGCCTAGCCCCCTGAGCGGCTTGCTGTTCCTTGTACCAGTCTTCCCTGTAAATATACACGTAGCTCTTTTATCTGCCTGGCAAACTCCTACTCATGCATCAGAACTCAAACCTTAATATCCTGATGATGAAAGTATAAACTGATGTAACTCCTTTGAAGGGAAATTTTTACAAAAGCTATCAAAATTTACATGCACCAGCCTGTGGATCCAGGAATTCTGTTTCTAGGAATGTATCCTATAGATATCCTCACCCATGGGGCCCAAAGGGAATGTATCTAAAAATACTGTTTGTAATAGCAAAAGATGGTAAAACCCTACATGTCCAATCGAGCACTGGTATCAAAATTTTAATTTATCCCTATTAGGAAATAGTATCGGGCTGTTAAAAAGAAGTGAGTAGCTCTACAAGTACTAATTTCCAAAATATATCGTTACATAAAAAAAATTGGGATATAAAGGTTGAGTAGAGGGGCGCCTGGGTGGCTCAGTCAGTTAAGCATCTGCCTTCCGCTCAGGTCATGATCCCAGGGTCCTGGGATTGAGCCCCACATCGGGTTCCTTGCTCGGCAGGGAGCCTGCTTCTCCCTCTGCCTGCCGCCCCCCTGCTTGTGCTTGCGCGTGCTCTCTCGCGCTCTCTCTCTCTCTCTCTGACAAATAAATAAAATCCTATAAATAAATAAATAAATAAATAAATAAATAAATAAATAAATAAAAGTTGAGAAGACACCTCCATTTGTCCAAAAGAAGGAAGGGGGGTGGTACATTTATATTATATTTATATTGATGAAATGGTGGTAGTTGCCTCTGATGGGCAGTCAAGGGTCTGAGCGAGGAAAGATTTCTTTTTCACTGTCTATTTCTTTGTTCTGTTGGGAACAGAACACTTGTATAAAATATTAAATTTCTTTAAATTAAAAAAAAAAAAAACCTTAATTCCAGCCTCTTTTCTTTTGGGAAGCCTTGGCGGGCTTTCTCCCTCCATTTCCAGCCAATTTCTCCCTCCTTCATATGTCCTGGGTTTTGAATGTAATTCACCCCATCGTATTGAATGTGACTGTCTACGAGACTGGTTTCCCCAGAAAACCAAGAGCATCTAGAAGTTGGGTCTGATATTGTATTCATTTTTTTTAAAGATCTTATTTATTGATTTATTGACTTATCCCAGAGAGAGAGAGAGAGAGTGCTTGAGCAAAGGTAGAGGGACAAGCAAACTCTTCGTTGAGCTCAAAGCCTGATGCGGGGCTCAATCTCAGGACCCTGAGATCATGAGCTAAAACCAAGAATGGGATGCTTAGCCAACTAAGCCGGCAAGGCACCCCAATACTGTATTCATTTTTATGTTCCAAAGATCCAGCCCCAGATGATAACACATCCACACTTTTTTTTTCTTTTGAAGGAAAGAACTGAAAAGGCCTAGAATGGGTTCCCCCCGCAGCTGCCCTGATCCTATCCTGGTTGTCCGGAGAGTTTGGTCTCTTGTAGACTCACCTTAATATTCTGGCCCCACCCTATATTATCGCCTCGTAGAAAGAAATGTAGATGTCGCTGGTTATGTGTCACACAATGCAGGAAAAAAGAAGGCAAAATCGCCTGGTGTTCATGGCTTTTAGACGAAGGCCTGCAGCTTCCCCTTCTTGTGCATGAATCTGGAGCTGGGAGACCGAGCCGTTCAGTCTCTGCCTGGACAATTTCCCCGGCTCGATTTTCCTAACTCACCGTTTTAGTTTACATGAGGTTGAGACGCAGAAAAGCCAGTGTGGGTAAAAATAGTTAACACAGGCCATGCTGCTTGTGGTGGTATATTTAGAATCAAGGAGACGTTTGTCCTTGGATTTATTTATAAATTTGTCGTGGTCTTTATGTTTCAGATGCTCTCATTCTTGGTAATTTGTGAGGTCATTTAGCAAGTCTGTGAAATGACGTGACTGTTGAGGGGGAGGTTGTTTCTAAATAAAACTTGCCTCCCAAAGGTTTGGGAGGTTTAATTAGTAAAGATTTCTTAATGTAATAAGGCCCCGAGTGAGGGCACGCTACAGTGACAAAGCTCAGGAAAGACATTACTTTGTTTACAAAGGAGCCCTTATGGTTTCCTCTGTCTGGAAGGGGTTTTAACGCTTGTGGTGTGATCAAAACTGCGTGGCTATTAAGTGACAGGCTAGAAACGGCATAATGTGGTCAAGAGGAGAAAAGAATGCTCAAGGCCTTTATTTTAAGATTTAAATGCAGATTTTTGACTCAAGCACAGGTTCCAGAGAATTTCCCTTCAGCCACTCATTTTTGTATCCATGCCTTCCAAGGTTTCACTGCAGACTCGGCCATCATTTTACAAAAAGGGGCAGGACTGTTTCCGAAGGATCCTTTAACCTGGAGGTGTAAGGACCCTCTCTCCCCTCAGCCTAGGAAAAGATTGCAGCTCCCTAATTGCATGTTGTGAAAAGGAGCCTGCCCCATTTAGTGTTTATATTTTGCAGTGATTGCCTCCTTTTTTTGTCTCCTATGTAAACGTGATTCAGATTTTGGGCAGCTTTTTCTGCAAATACCACTGAGCAAAGAATTAGTATATCTCCAGGCCTTAAGTTGTTTGCCTCCAAGAATTTTATTAACACTGCCTTCCTGTTAAAAGGAAAAAATGTACTTTAATTTTAGAATAAAATATTGTTTTAGTTTATATTACTAAAGCAAATTATGCCCAATAGAAAACATGAAAAGTACAGAAAAATACAAAGAAAAAAAATCCCCCAGAACGCCACTATCAAGGAATAACCACTGTTAAGCAAATTGTCTGTATTTGTCTTAAAGTAACACTGTACCTGGTTTTGTAACTCACGGTTTGTATTTAGCCATGTATGACGTACATTTTTTTTATGTCAGATAAGAATGTTAATGCTTTTTAGAGCCTGCATAATATTCTATCAGATGAATTAACCATTAACTATTTTTCTTACTATCGAACACCAATTTTGTTTGCCTGTTTTTGCCCTTGTAGGTAACATTGACGTGAATACTTCTGTACAAAAAGCTTTTAAGATTTTGTAAAATAAAGTTTACGATGAATCTGAACTTTTTAAGGTTTGTTGGTAGGTACATATTTGACTCCCCAAACTACTGAGTTGATGGTGTTCTTGAACGTTCTAATTACCGCGCCTCAGCATGACCAACCTGAGGTCAGATCCCATCTCCTGTACTTGAATTGCTCTCCTCTAAATTTATTTGTTTTAGTTCTAAATCATTTATTCTTGGTGTATTGTTTTTGATATGGATGTGTGTCTAATAAGTACCAGACATGGATGTTTAAGTTAAACATTTAAAAGGAGTCCTTTTGCTGTCCACCTGTTAGAAACACAGAAACCTCTTTTCTTTGTAACTACTTCAGTTCTATGTATAGATGTGACACAGAAGAAATTGATTGCTGAAGTTTTCTTTCCAGTGCGAGCCAAGTATATCAACTTTGTAGTTCTTATTGTAAAATAAATGAACTAAGGGATTGTGGGCTTTTTCAGTTTAAAGGCCTCTCACCATCATAGATCGTCATTTTTTTTCGTTATTTCCAATTGTTTTGTTGCGGATACGCTGCTAGACCTTTATCCACAGGGACAGGAAAAACAGCTCTGTCGGAAGCCAGGTGACAGGCATAGTAGATGGAAGGTTTCTCTGGATCAGTGTAATGATACTCGGATACTCCCTACCAGGAAACCATTCTGTGTAGTCTGTTCTTCCAAAATTAAACTGTTTGCTACAATCATTCTTCTCTCTCAGAATCGTTTAGAGAACGCCGAGAAGTAAAAAGGAATAAGGCAAATGTATGAATAATGGGTACGTATCAATCAGCAGCCCTTCCATGATCACCTCAAAATTACCTCAGAGAATGTGACAGTCTTTCCCGGGAGCAATATCCTTTCTAGTCACCCCTATACTTTAAACAGCCCTAGTCTCTGTTTAAATGAAGTCCTAATTACTAAACTTGGAATAAGATCCATTCCACTAGAAGAGAGAACACCGTTTGTTAAGAATATTTATTCAAACAGATTCGGAACTTGAAGAGCTACCATACGTGGCAATCATTATTCTAGAAGTCTTCCTTGTGGTGACAGTACCCCAGCGCAGAGGCTTATCTCTGGGACTATCATTTTTGAGACCAGCTACTTAATAGTCTGATTCTACAGATAAACAGCAATAAACATGCAAAGATTTTTTTTTAGTTGTACCAGCGCTGTGTATCTGAGATTAAAACCTGTTATTAGAGATTCATTCACTGTAATCCTTTCAAAAACAGCGCTAGATTTTTCTTGCTTTATCATTCAGATTTCATAGATGATACCCAAGACAGCAAATGGATGAATATTTTACATGTTAGTTCTTTTAAGGGACAAATGACTTTGAGCAGCTTTTGAGAGCTATATAGCTCTTAGAAACCTGTCTCCTTGGAGCCGAAGTTTAAAATCTGCTGCTGATACAAATGAAGAAGGGGGATGGGAGTAGGAAGAAGGAGGAGAAGCAGAAGAAATATATTTTTTAATACTTAAAAAGTATTTAATATTCTTTAATCTTGAAAACATCCAGATTCCACTCTCAGGTACAGTTAGTGGCCACAGTGAAAGGCGGAGGTCTTGTCAACTTGCCTCTTGAGTCAGCCCTGCCAGAAATAATAGAAGGAATCCAGGTTGTCTCGTGTCCTAGACTTTAGACCCCAGAGTCTACATTGCTACCTCGCCAAGTTGTGGGCACATTCCAGCAGGACTAGGGCTCTGTCGACAGTTGCATCATTACCGTCTAGTCTCCCCCAAATCTCCTTCTGTCCCCCATCTAATAGCCCTCAAGTTCTCATTCTTTCAGGGCTCTGTGGAGCAGTAGTTAACAACCAGTGCCTAGGAGCCAGAGGAAGCTGGACTTGGGTTCAGTTCTGTGATTTACAAACTGTGACCTCGGGCAGGATGACATGTCTGGGCCTCAGCTTCCTTCCCTGTCACTTGGAGCTATGTCTTTCTTTCTTGTGAAAATTAAATGATGGTCAGTACGTAGTGCTTATCGTAGCGCCCGGCACAAATAAGCCGTCAGTAGAAGGCATTGATTCTTAATCCCTCTACTTCTTCAATCCATCCTCTAACTGCCCTCGGTTCCTCATTCTCTTTGGCCAGTCGCTTCCTGACCGGTCTGCAGCAGGCCTGCCTAGCCCCCTGAGCGGCTTGCTGTTCCTTGTACCAGTCTTCCCTGTAAATATACACGTAGCTCTTTTATCTGCCTGGCAAACTCCTACTCATGCATCAGAACTCAAACCTTAATATCCTGATGATGAAAGTATAAACTGATGTAACTCCTTTGAAGGGAAATTTTTACAAAAGCTATCAAAATTTACATGCACCAGCCTGTGGATCCAGGAATTCTGTTTCTAGGAATGTATCCTATAGATATCCTCACCCATGGGGCCCAAAGGGAATGTATCTAAAAATACTGTTTGTAATAGCAAAAGATGGTAAAACCCTACATGTCCAATCGAGCACTGGTATCAAAATTTTAATTTATCCCTATTAGGAAATAGTATCGGGCTGTTAAAAAGAAGTGAGTAGCTCTACAAGTACTAATTTCCAAAATATATCGTTACATAAAAAAAATTGGGATATAAAGGTTGAGTAGAGGGGCGCCTGGGTGGCTCAGTCAGTTAAGCATCTGCCTTCCGCTCAGGTCATGATCCCAGGGTCCTGGGATTGAGCCCCACATCGGGTTCCTTGCTCGGCAGGGAGCCTGCTTCTCCCTCTGCCTGCCGCCCCCCTGCTTGTGCTTGCGCGTGCTCTCTCGCGCTCTCTCTCTCTCTCTGACAAATAAATAAAATCCTATAAATAAATAAATAAATAAATAAATAAATAAATAAATAAATAAAAGTTGAGAAGACACCTCCATTTGTCCAAAAGAAGGAAGGGGGGTGGTACATTTATATTATATTTATATTGATGAAATGGTGGTAGTTGCCTCTGATGGGCAGTCAAGGGTCTGAGCGAGGAAAGATTTCTTTTTCACTGTCTATTTCTTTGTTCTGTTGGGAACAGAACACTTGTATAAAATATTAAATTTCTTTAAATTAAAAAAAAAAAAAACCTTAATTCCAGCCTCTTTTCTTTTGGGAAGCCTTGGCGGGCTTTCTCCCTCCATTTCCAGCCAATTTCTCCCTCCTTCATATGTCCTGGGTTTTGAATGTAATTCACCCCATCGTATTGAATGTGACTGTCTACGAGACTGGTTTCCCCAGAAAACCAAGAGCATCTAGAAGTTGGGTCTGATATTGTATTCATTTTTTTTAAAGATCTTATTTATTGATTTATTGACTTATCCCAGAGAGAGAGAGAGAGAGTGCTTGAGCAAAGGTAGAGGGACAAGCAAACTCTTCGTTGAGCTCAAAGCCTGATGCGGGGCTCAATCTCAGGACCCTGAGATCATGAGCTAAAACCAAGAATGGGATGCTTAGCCAACTAAGCCGGCAAGGCACCCCAATACTGTATTCATTTTTATGTTCCAAAGATCCAGCCCCAGATGATAACACATCCACACTTTTTTTTTCTTTTGAAGGAAAGAACTGAAAAGGCCTAGAATGGGTTTCCCCCGCAGCTGCCCTGATCCTATCCTGGTTGTCCGGAGAGTTTGGTCTCTTGTAGACTCACCTTAATATTCTGGCCCCACCCTATATTATCAGACATTCCCAGCAAACCCTCTTGTAGCTCCGACTACATTTGACTTTTCACTGTTTTTGTAACCGTTGTTGGTTTGTCCTGTTATGTTTGGTTTTTTAAAAATCCACAGTCTCTACAAACTCCTTGCCTTTGAGCGTGCAGTATCCTCTACTAATGTCCTTTCCAACGTTGGCCGCTCAGTCTCCATCATTCAAAGGCACTTCCTCTTCACGTTGATGATATAGTGGTGAGGGTAGCCTCCTTCCAAAGGCACTTCCCCTTTGAAGCCTTCCTGTTTTTACCCTGCCTTTGTCAGATAAACTTGATGTTCCTATGGCTGTCTGATCAAACGCATGATCACTAGTCATTTATTGCAATTATCATTTCGCCTGTTAGTTCACCTGACAAAAGACAGGGATTTTTACCTTTATCATCTTACTCGTCTTGGAATTTATGCCTAACACATAGCAGGCACTCGATAAATAATTGTTGCATGAATGGATGAATGAACAAGGTAATAGTAAGTGCTCACGATATTTTGATGGGCTGCACATGATAGCCATCTGTTTACTTATTTGGGGCAACGTAGCTGTATGCCGTGTGTGTCACATTCACACTTCAGCCTGGCATCTTGGACCAGGAGCTTTTAAGTAGTGGTTACCACTCTAATGCAGATGGAAAGACCTAATTATATGTGTCCTTTTTAAGTCCCTTAAAACAGGACTGCCAGATTTAACAAATAAAGATACAAGTTGCCCAGTTAAATTCAAATTTCCAATAAACAACAATATTTTTAGTGTAGTTATGCCCCAAATATTGCTTTTACTAAAAAAAAAAAAAATCTTCATTGTTTATCAGAAATTCAAATTTGACCGGATGTTCCATATTTTATCTGGCAACCCTACCACAGAGGCTGAATTCCCAAACCCTACCTTCCTGTGTTCAGACCCATTTAATTCTTCTTAGAGAATTTTATGAACTATGCAATCTTATCGTCTCTATGAAATAAATAACCCAAATCTCCCAGTTTAGCTTACTAGAATTTTTTTTACACATTTAAAAACTTTGCCTCTTTCCAAAACTCCTTCATTATATTTTAACCATCAGAGTTAGATTCTAATGTGTAGTCATTTAGACTCTTAGCCACTTAATAGAATTGAATCTGCGAGGGAAGATCCATGTGACTCCTTCCCTTTGAATCTTCTGTATATTTTCTCTCCGTCTCTGGTGTCTATTCCGAAGTATGTCTTAGGTAACAGGAGATTAAGTCAGCATGGTAGGGCAGTCAGGCTGGTCTGGGCGGTAAGAAACCTTGAATTGGTGTTTGCATTGTAAAATGCCACTTTCTGGTGGAGGAAGTGTAGGAGCCACACTGCCAAGCCCTGGTACCTGCCCTGGCCAGCTCAGCAGCCATTAAGTATTTTTACACACCAGGCTTTGCACGACAAGACTATTTGAAAAGTTAGAAACCTCATCTGATCTGAAAACGGGCATTTTCAGATTTCAGTCTCTTAGCACTGGTAAATTACCTCGCAGGCCAAAAATGCAGGCACCAACAGCGACTGCATATATTTTTTGTTTCCAAGGAACATTTCCCATGACGTGAAATCACATTCCCCTGCGGCTTGCAAGTGAATGACAACTCTCCACGATACACCTTGTTGCTACATGTAATTAGTTTTCCCTGTAGTTTTATAAAGTAAGATAATGTCACAAGTGTCATCCCTTCTTTAACATCCAAACTTGAAAATTACAGGTTGAACATCGTCCTATGTGTTTACACTAATGCAAAAAAAAAAAAAAAAAATTCCCTGAGTATTCAAATAACACAGCTAGTTCTGAAAAACACCAACAACCATCAAAACTTACTAAAGAAGTGACGATTAGAATTTGAGAATTTACATTAGGGGAGCAAAGGGGATCTCTTAAAAACGGCTTGGAGCGGACATGTAAAGTGACTTAGTATGACAAAGAGGCATGGGGAGAATGGCTCAGTCCTGGAGTGGAAAATCAATTTGCCAGGGCCACGGTAAGACTGAAACATCACCTCCACATTTCCCGAGGATCCCTTCTGACACAGTGATGTCTTCAGTCAGACCGTGAGCACAGGAGGCAATGGGCATGCCTGGGAGCAGTTTGCAACAGAAAAGACAACTACCACCCAGCAAACCAACAGAGGAGGAACAGAGTGAAGGACCATCTTTCAAATTTTGAAATGGACTGAACAGACATTCATTATGTCAAGAGCTTTACTTTGGGAAGACCAATATTTCTTTTTCACCCTGCTGTTTCCAGGATGGCTTCTAGTAAATATTGCTTGGTAAGGGGAATAAATTCAGAGCCACGGAGTGTAGTAGAATATATCCTCGATGTTTACGTTGCAAAATCCAGGAGAATTGTGTTATTTATTTGTTCTTTCAGAAAAGTAAGACAGCAATAAACTACCGCTTAACTTGTAAATCATAAAAGCTTCACGCACGAAGAAAGTTCTTCGACGACCAAGAAGCAGGAAAAATCTTATATTTATTCTATTGTAAAAACTGATCTATGAAGAGAGGATAAATTTTCTGATCCACGCTGAACCCATCCTGTTGCCTCTTAAACACGTTTATCTTGGTGGGTTGTTTTGGTTTGGTTTGGTTTTTTTTTGGTAATTTTTAGTATGTTATTTGTCAATACATCTGTCAAAAATAGATTTACTTTGCCTCAGAGCCCAATCATTTTTAAACGTATTGCATAGACAATGTAACTTTGTTCCTGAAGTTTGTCAATTTGTCCCGTTCCTGTGTGGTTAGTGGCTTTTTCTACACGAGACTAGATATTTCAGGTGTTTGGAAGGTTTTTTCCCCCTTTCTTGGTTATGAGGAAGCCTGTTCGTTTCGACATTATTTGCCTAACTATAGACTAGTCCTAGAAACTTCGAACTGACTATTATATCCTCTAGGAAGAGAAAAATGGAGACCTCCCAATTTAGTTTACAAGGGCGACTAGCGCAGGGGCTTCGGGTAGGAAATGTGAGGGTGCCTTTAAGAGCAGCCGCGGTAAATTTCCACGGCCCGGACAGCCCCGCCCACGCGGCAGGCCGCGGGGTGCGGCGGAGTGCGGCTGCGCGGCGCGACGCGCGCCTCCCGTTGCCTGGATACCGACTCCTCCACTCTCGGCCCCCGACGCCCTTTTGTTTCCAAGATGGCCTCCGAGTTGTGTCTTAATGTGCCCAGAACAAAGCCAATTGAACACCCTTAAGCTTAGCAGAAAGTAAGAATTGTATGGGTAGCTTTAAGAGTGTTCAATGTCAATATTTATTTACTATTGTAACTTTACGAAAGCCCTCTCTGTTGGGTTGTCTGGATGGGAGAAAAATCGGGGAGTGCCTCACGGTGTGTGAGCCATGGTCTCTTAGCCTTTCCGTGACACGGCTTTTGGCGTCAAAGTTGGAGATAGGTTCGTTTCTTTTGATAAGAATTCTGTTTTTTCCTGTTAAACTAGCGCAGGAAGAAGTCTTTTGGATTTAAAATGGATTCTGACGCTCAACGTTAAAGACCATATAAAATTGTGTGGAGCTCAATTAGGGCAATCCCCCGCCCCGCCCCCCCCCGGCCGTGTACGCGCTCCTTTAAAAATACCTGTTGATTTTTCTGTTTTTCTTTTTCTCGAAAGGTTAGTTTAAACCCAGATTAATCTCGTGGTACCATTATCATCATTATAAGATGACAAATGCCTCTGGGGATAGGAATTATGTTTTTTTCATCTTTGTGTCCCAGAGGTGTTTCTGCCTATAACAAATCTTCGGATAGTGCAGCTAAATAATCCTAATTAACTTTTGAGGCTTTTTTACTACGCCAAGCACAGCGCTATGAGGCGGGTACTATGAGATAGCTTTTATCTCCTGTTTTACAGGTAGGGAAACTAAGGCACCGGGAGGTTAAGTAGTTGCCTGAAGCACCACAGCGAGTAAATGGTGGCAGGGATGTTCAAGCCCGGGCAGCGTGAGGACAGCCTGCGCCAGGCTGCCCTTGTGCCGTACTGCCTCTGAAAATACTGCAGGGAGTCCATGATGTCTTCAAATTGCAGCACTTTCAGGGAGGAGCGTGGAAGTCTCTTTCCCTGAAATATGTTCCTCTTTGTTGTGAATAGACTTTTCACACTTGCATCAGTCAGGGCATCTAGATGCTTACCAGAGCCGGAGCTGGAAGACACGGACTCAACCAACCTTGGTGGCAGGTGTTGGGGAAATATAATTAAAAACAAAACCTCCTGCCAACCCAAAGAAATCTCTCCACAAGTAGAAGAGAAAGAAAACAGTTTTATTATTGAATAGAGAAAGCACGCAGCCAAAGTGGAATGTGCATCACGGGCAATCCGTTGAGCGATCGGAAGGACAGGAAGAAATGTCACCCTTTTGCACTGCTAAGCAGATACACCCTGTTACGTACCTGTTCTCAAAATAAACAACTAGTTCTCAAGGAAGAGGACTTGACAGCACCGTTTGTCACACATAGTTCATCTTCAACTCACCTTGGCAATAGGCAGCTGGCAATCTGTATGAGCTAATTAGCACTATCCAAAGGAAAAAGTAAATTTACATCTTTATGACAGGAGATAGGTTTGCCACTTAGAGCCAGGAACCCGAGTTAGACTCCTACCCTCCCACAGAAACTGGGAAATAGGGATGCTATCTTCCTGATTACATTTCAAAGAGATGGCTCCCAGGTCACTGAGAAAGACATTCCTGGGGTTGAAAAGCTGGCAAAAGGCTTATTTAGCTTCAAAAAAGGTTTACATACTTCTCAAAGGGGCAGATAATTTACAATCAAATTTTCTAAAGTAAATGCGGAAAGAAGGCAGCAGAGGAGGGGGGAATCTCTTTCGCTTTCTGTACTAGGGCAATTTACGTATTTAAATTTATATTTACCCTGACACAAGGTACAGAGACAACTCAGGTCAGCTCTTTCCAATCGAAGAGTCTACTTGCGTTCAGATTTTCACCTCACTAGCCCACCTTTTCCCTAGACATAATAATGAGTCAGATAGTAGGAAGGCAGGAGAAGCATTACCTAACGCTGAGAGTTACGTTTTCTATTTTGATTCGAATTCTTACTTCCTGGTTTCTTTGAAATTACGTCTAATTTCTAGCAGATGCTGAGTGAATTTGCGTGCTGCACTAGACCATGAAAATGTGTCTAAGAACTGCCAAGCAGACAACTGGCTTTCGTGTACTTTTGAGTTCAGTCTGAACTCTTCGGTCCTCCCTCTTCATTGCACCGCCTCGGAGATGCCAGACGGGAAGGACCTGCCCCTCCCCCCACCTCTTAAGCCTCCGCTGATGTACCTCAGCTTCTTGTACAAAAGGCTCGGGTTGCTTGGCTAAGGCCTCCGTGCCTTAGCATGTGGTGATACCTGACACTGGACTACCTTCCTCTAGGTTTCTGCTTGCCTTGCTCAACTAGCAAGTCAGCTCAGCCATCCCTTCCTTCTCGAATCCTTCACGGACCAGCCTCCCTGCTCCCTAGCCTGCCTCTGACTTGGTCTCCCCTGGGCTCGGGACCACTTGGTAGCATCGCCATGATGACACACACATAGACGTGTGTGTAGACTGTGTGTAGACATGTTTAATATATTAGTCCGTAAACTTCTTGAGATAGAAGATCTTTGTTAACAACAACAACAAAATCTTTAAATCCCCAACACCTCACAGGAGGGTACCCAGATGAACAGATCTGAGATCTCAAACTGGTGAGTCCCCGGCCATACCCAGCTCACCAAACTATTCTGTTTGACTCTTTTTAAAATTTGGGTTTGTGTGTTGTCGTTGTTTTTAATCCAGGTCACATTTTAAAATCTGGATTTACATACAAGTCAGGGCCTTGACTTCTCTTTAAAAATAAGATGTGGCCCTCCTGGGTCTGTTTCCACATGGCAGCAGGCAGAGACTAGCCAGCGTAGATAGGACAGGAGCTCTCCACTTGGCCTCAGCCTTTACCACTCCCTATCGCTTTCCCACTGAAGTCAAGTATGAGGCATCAATTAAAGTGAGTGCCCACTGATGTTTTTCTTGGAGTAAAATACTTCTCAGTACCAAAAGAGAGGAAGCAAGACTCAAAAGCATCTTTCAAGGATAATGGGAGAGAGCCCATTTCGTGGTGAGGGAGTAGAGTTGCCTCTGGGTTGATGAGGCACATAAAATACGTCTGTCTCTATTTTTCTTAAGCCCACCTGCTTTGTTTATTTACGTTATCTTCCTGGCCCCTGCAGATAGTTGAGTTTTTGACCAGTAGGGCAGATACTCCGAAGCTCTTTGAAGAAAGGAGGAAAGAAAGAAAGGAAAAATAAGTTCAGCAAATGGTTAGGATTTCAAACTTTTCAATCCAACTACTTAAACAGACTTTCCAGTGTGTCACCTTTAGCCAGTCCTTCAGTTTCACCCTGAACATCTCTTCTGCCGTTTGCTGCGGTGGGGATGGCTGTGTGTATGATACTCAGATTGCTATAGCAGCTACCTTAACAAAAACCAAGGAGGTAAATTTGTACATACGCTTTGTTCTCGAAGATTCCACAGGCCTAGAATACGCACAACAAAGTTCACTTCATGCAGGTAATTAGTTTTCAGAGGATCATTATCCACAGTACTTGAAGATGGATAGTGTTTGATGGATAGAACTGAGAGCTATTTTGTAAAACTTACTAATAAGAAAAAATTGCTAGTCCTGTTGCAATCAGTGCTTACGTATCACAATGAGCATCTAAATAAATACTGTCTTTTCTCTCTAAACACAAGTGAGATAAGAATCACCAAATACACGTACAAAGGAGGAAGATATTGGTATTTCATCTCACATAAAACTGATCAAGATAGCTAAACCATACTTAAGAGGTTACAAACATTGTAGTAGAGCTTTTCTTTTCAAGGAAAGGTTTTTAATGATCACTTCCTCCTAAATTCTCACAGCTTAGATTGACATTGTTCGAACAAGAATCCTAACCAGTTTAATGGAGTAGAGAGCATCTTTCCAAGCACCTTGAGTGTTTGCTGTCTTTTAATGGCATTATTGAGTATGCAGTGATAAAATGGAGCCAATGCAAAGTATTTCTTTCCGCTCTGAACGTGTTGTGACATCATGAAATAAACCTCAAGTCATCTGTCTCCTTTTCCTTGCCTGGGATCTAAAAGTCACTACATTGTTGTCTTGCCCGGCTATATTTGTCCTTTTGAAATGTGTGGAGCTGCTGGGGCAGTGGTTGGTGGTGAGATCAGTTTAGGAAAAGTCTCACAGTTGATTCCGACAATATCCTGCCCTTAAGAACCCCCAGTTTTCCTTTTAGGCCCACTTAAAAACAAGTGAAGGATTCTATAAGGGAAGGGTGCATCAGAGAATTCTACATGTGTTAAACTCATTGTGAAAGAGTTCTGTGCACTTGTAGAAACAACTACCCCCCATGCAAATTGCATTTCCTTTGGACTTGAGAAAAGCTGAATGAACCCTCCAGCCACGAGAAAGCTCCTAAAGCAATGTTGGCGTCCCGAGACTGTGTTTTGCTGAAAAGACTCCCTAAGGATGAGGGCAAAGTGGCTATACGGCTGAGAAATGGAAATAAATGGACTCTTTCAGCACCTAGAAGCTGCCCAGAAATTTAAATTCCGTTTTCCGTTAGAAAACCCAAGCCATATTGCACGTAGTAGGGCTTGTTTATTCTGCACATCTCATCACAGTCCTCCAGATATTTTTTTTTAAAGATTATTTATTTATTTATTTATTTGACAGAGATAGAGACAGCCAGCGAGAGAGGGAACACAAGCAGGGGGAGTGGGAGAGGAAGAAGCAGGCTCCCAGCGGAGGAACCTGATGTGGGGCTCGATCCCACAACGTCGGGATCACGCCCTGAGCCGAAGGCAGACGCTTAACGACTGTGCCACCCAGGCGCCCCAATCCTCCGGATATTTTAACAGCCGTGCTCCACGATGTGGTTGGCACAAGGACCACAAATCTTTGGTAGCTAGGGAAGCTCATTGGCAAATAGATTTCTTGTATGTGGTGTAAAACAGCCTCATTCATAGAACTCCACATTTACTTGTGGTTAGATGTGAGAGACCGAAGCTCTGATTATTGCTGTTTCTCGACGCATGCTGCAATAATTGTGTCCTGTCTACAAAAATGGAGAAATATTTACTCTTTGCAGGTTTTTGTTAGCCTCCACAAGGGTAATTGCAAATATTTTGATACCTTGCTTTATTTTAAGGATACTGACAATCAAAAAAAAAAAAAAGACCCTCAGTTTGCTAAATTATAGCGTTGGTTGGAAAGAGAGGGAAACATTTTTTTGTTAATTTGGTTCTTTCTCATTCGGGATCTGCATGAGTTTCCATCCATGGTATGGAGTAGCCCCGTGTATCACAGAAAACCAGCCCAAACCAAACTGGTCTCCTCTTACTGCAGAAATTTGAAGGATACACGAACTGACTGATATCAATCACAATAAAGGCATCTACTCCTATTTTATTAATCATCCCATTTAATCTTCATTTCCTATGCATCTTCCCTTTTCTTTAGTACCAACCGTCCTCGTCCTTAGTCTAAGTCAAACGGACTTGGAATCTTATTCAGGGCCGTTACTTAACTTGATGCGGAAAACACTCTGCTGCGTGCTAACCTCCCAGATTTGAGTTAGAACCTGGATCCTGAATCCACACAGGACTTTCCCCCTTGCCTTTCTATATTCATTTCATTTTCCCACATCTTCCTTTTGAATATTTTCCTAGAAATACCTAGACCATAGGTAAGTAGGTGGAAGAGGCCGTAGAAACACGAGTTCAATATGTGTTGTACGAGACGCATTTGCAGAAAGGTGGTACAATGCCTGTGCAGTCTGGCTCTCGGGCTTGGGGGCCGAGACGTACTTATGGAAGGCAAAAGATCCCCCAGTCCAGGAAAATCTACCAATCCAGTTTCCCAAGGCGCATAAAACTTGCTGACATCAAAGAGGGGCACCACACAGGGAAATGCGAGGTGGGGCACAATCACTGACACACCGTGTTAATGGGGTGTGGAGGACTCATCAGATGGGCTTCGATGCATGCGTGCCCCCAATGTGGCTATGGGAAACGACCAGTCACAATTTCCATTTATACAAAGCTGAATACTGAACCCGGTCCGACCACCGGTTTAGGCAGACGAGAGGTTTCAACCAAGTTTGCTTTGTGTGAGAGGCCTGTCGCGCAAGCTGTAAATAAAAGGACCCCTGGCTTTAGGCCTCTTTCTGTTTGTAGACAGTAAATTTAAATCCTTTGTCCCCGCAGACCAACTCAACGCAGTAACCTTGGCTACGGAGGCTGCAGAAAGAAACACACTCAGTTTTAGAAAATTGGTTATGTCGAAAGGGAAAAAAAAACAATTTTACTTTGACACCAAGAAGCACTCCTCAGACTTTCGTAGGGGAAACAATGAGTCATTCATGCTGTCAGCCCAGGTGGTGCCTGAATTCCAGACAGAGGCCGCCAGAGTTAACCCCTGCGGGCCTCCTGCCCGAGCAGAGACAGGGCTCAGGCAGCCCAAGGCTCGGGCTCCCCGCGGCCTCCGGGGGAAGCAGGGCGGCCGCGGAGCAGGCCGGGGCTGGACGGGAAGGTGAAGCCTGTCACCAAGGCAGGACCTCTGCCGTGCCAGTCCCAGGGGGCCTCGGGGCTGTTTGTCACCGCGTGATTGGCTCCAGGAGAGGGGTGGAGAGATGAAAACACTCTGCCCAGGATATATTTAGTTGAAGTGCAGCTGGGAAAGCGCTTAAACAAGGGAGCTTTTGTCCTCACCCCCAAGTGTTTTCCTTAACTCCACGAGGGGGGAAATCTTAGCCACGTACTGATTTCTTTTTTCTTCCCCTCCATTTGCTCTTCTTGGGGTGGGGGGTGGTGGTGGTGTTCTTCTCTGGAAAGTGGAGGGTTTTCTGTGGTCTGGTGTCTAAGGGGAAACGGAGCCATTTTGAGGCCGAGTTGACATAAAAGTGGAAAGCACACGCTCTTAAGACAGTGGAGAAATCCAGACGTTTCTTAACCTGTTGTATACGTTTGCCTTCTCGCAATTCATTTTCCGTCAGTTCAAAGTGGAAGGTAGGTATTTTCAAACATCTTTACTTGGGTGAATTTAGGGAGTTAGAAACATAATTAAGTTTTATAAGCTGACAGAACCCTGTTTCACTTGAGTTGATTCACATTTTCCAGTAATGAAAGATTTACTTCTGCCCTGATGAGTGAGCTTTCTCGCAGCAGATTACCGATGAGCCATGTAATGGCTGCTGTTCCTGTCCTCCTCGGAAAACCACTGAGAACCGCCGCCTGGCTGCGAGGTTTTACGGCCACCGTGTCAATGCTGTGTGTTAGGGGTCCATTGTCTGCTATTACGAAGTAGCACGGGAAATATTTTAAATGAAAACCCCATTTGCAGTTATGAATGAAGGGCAGAAACTTCTGAACAAGAAGCCTTGGTTTTGGTGATACCTAGGAAACCAGTTGTATTAGTATTAGTCAGGGATCTCTAGATACACAGAAGCAAGAGTGTGTGTATATATACATGTATATATATGTATGTATATATATATATGGAGAGAGAAGCAGAGAGAATGAATGAATGAATGAATGAATGAGATTCGTTTCAAGAAATTGGCTCATCTGGCTATAAAGGGTGTCAAGTCCAAAATCTGGTGGGTGAGCTGACAGGCTGGAGACCCAGGAAGAGTCGATGTTGTAGTTCAAATCTGAAAGCTATCTGCTGGCAGAATTCCCTCTTGCTGGGGGAGGTCCGTCTTTGTGCTCTTCTGTTCTTCAACTGATTGGATGAAGCCCACCCACATTGTGGAGGGCAATCTGCTGTACCTCAAGTTCCCTGACTTAAATGTCACGCTCGTCCAAAAATACCCTCCCACAAACATCTAGAATAATGACCACACATCTGGGCACTGTGGCCCAGCCAAGCTGACAAATAAAATCAACCACCCCACAGGTTAACACTCCCATTTTGAAGAATTCGCTTACTTAATTACAAGATTACTTACCAGGTTGGAAGCCGTTGTGAGGATTTAGAAATGGGTAAGATATGATAACTTTTGATAATTCTTTTGATAACTGCTCTCAGGTCTTCTCACTCTGTCTTTCTCTCTCCCTACCTCTATATCTCTCTCTCTTTCTCCTGCCTCTCCCTTCCCCCCTCTCCTCTCTTGGGAGGCTTGCCCTGGGAAACAACCAAGGCACAGCATTGTGGGAAAGCCTGTGCCACTCAGAGAAGCCATGTGAGGATATTCCAGACAACAGTCTCCAGCCAACACCAACCTCATCTCTAGACACGTGGGTAGACCAGCCCTCAGGGGCTCACACCCCCGCCTTCAGTCTTCCAGCTGTGCCCCGACATGGTGGACCAAACTGTGCCCTGTCCCAATTTCTGATCCACAGACACTCTGAGAGACTTCTTAAAAAGGGGGGAAAAAGATGAATGCTATTTTAAGCAGCTAAATTTGGGGGGAATTTGCTAGACAGCAATAGATAACTAATATGGTAAGATTATGGTCAGCTTTATAAGATAAACTACCAAACTGTTTTTCCAGAGTGGTTTTCACCATTCTGCGCTCCCACCAGTGGTGAATGAGAGTTCCAGATACTCCATCCGTACTAGCAATTGGTAATTAGCAAGTGTTTCAGATTTTAGTCCTTCTCACGGGTGTGGAGTTGTTTCACATTGTGGGGTTCGTTTACATGTTCCTGATGATGCCGGACTTACTTTGGATCAGAAATATTATTACTCAACTTAGAAACCAACCTTCTTGGCCATGATATTTCCTAGCCACATGCCTTAAAACCAACTCATCCCTACCCCCAATATTTGAGAGCTTATCCTTACATTTCCAATTTGTTTTAATAATAATTGCCCAAAATGAGTCTGTATCATTAATTATTATCCATTAATATTATTATCTAATATTATTATTATTCCTAAACTGGGATCAGGAATTTGCGATCCCCTGGAAGAATGAGGAGTAAAAGCCCTCTACCCACGTATGTGGAACTGCTGAGCCTAACAACGCTATCACCTGTTTTTTTGTTTGTTTGTTTGTTTTATTTTAAGAATTTATTTATTTGTTTGTTTGAGAGAGAGACAGCATGACTAGGGGGTTGCAGAGGGAAAAGCAGATTGCCCGCTGAGCAGGGAGGCCAACTCAGGGCTCCCCCCCAGGACCCTGGGATCATGACCTGAGCCCAAGGCTGACGCTTAACTGATTGAGCCACCCAGGCATCCATCACTTGTTACTCAGTATTGTTATAATTACCATTTATTGGGAACTGCTCTGTGCCAGGCATCATGCATTTACCACAACAGCACAAGGAGGTTCATATGTTTATCCTCATCTTATTCCCAAGGAAGAGTAGATTTAGGGAGGTCAGGAAACTTGGCTGTGGCCACACCCTGAATTTGAACCCAATATTGTTTTATTTGATCCAAAACAGCTTTTTCCTCACTTCTTTCTAATTTTATGCTGGGATGTAAGAAAACATTTTGGCCTAAAGTAAATAGTGGAAAATATTCCAGACTGGGCGTTGAGACACTGGGTTTTACTCCTGGCTCTATCACTAATAAACAGTCCACTCTTGGGCAAGTCCCTCTCTGAACCACTTTCCTCATTACTAAAAATAAAAGGTTGGATTAAGACCTTCTCCAGCTCAAAAATTGCTATAGACCAGGCACAAGGTTAAGCATTTTACAAGTGTTGACTTATTTATATCTCATAAAAGCCCTATCACATAGGTACTATTATTGTGCCCATTTACAGATGAATAAACTGAGGCACAGTCGTTAAATTGTTTTTCCAAAAATCACAAAACCGGTACAGGTGATTTCAACTCAGGCACCCTGGCTCCAGTCTATGATCTTTCTAAACTAGGCAACGTTCATTGAAAGCTTAGTTTCAACAACCAGTTCATGACATCTTTAGCGGCATTATTCTCTCCCCATCCCCACCTTCCCTCCTACTTTTTTTTTGTTTTTTTTTTTGGGGGGGGGGGCTAGTAGTTGCAGAGGGAGAGGGAGAATCCCAAGCAGGCTCTATGCCTAGCACAGAGCCCGACATGGGGCTTGATCTCACAACCCTGAGACCACGACCTGAGCTGAAATCAAGAGTCCAACGCTCAACAACGGACTGAGCCAGCCAGGGGCCCCATCCTACCTGTCGAATGAGAAAACTGAAACTAAGAAAATTTATTAGGTCCCAAGTCCCACAGCCAGTCAAGGGTCGAGCCAGGATGGGAAGGAAGCCCAGGCAACTCGCCGTCAAAGTCTAGGGTCTAAGTGTCCTCAGGAGTCGGAATGTGAGAGACCACAGCTCCATGACCCCCAGGGACTCTTGCCAAAGGTGCGTTTGGAAACACTCACACGGACCTGAGCAGGCCACACCTTCCCCTCTCAACTCCAACCTGGCTGCGTTCCCCCGCCTCTTTTCCTCCCCTCTTCGGAAACTCGTTGCCTGGAAATCAGAAATTAGAACTGCAAGTGCCCAAGGGAGCCTGCCCTGGGGCACTGGTGGTGACAGGGGTGGCGCAGTTTCCAGAACAGACCCGCTGCGCTGCGGGCTGTGGGGGATGGGTCTCCCTGGCAGGGCCTCACTGTTCGCATTCCTCCAGGCTCAACCTTGAATTAATTACCTGGGACTCGCCTGTCAGTTACAAAAGGGAGCGAGTAAGACAGTCCCAAGGCTGTTGCTTTGAGAATCTGGTTCTGTTTTTACTTATTTCATGTAAGTATATCTTTTATTTTTTTAAGATTTTATTTTTGAGTAATCTCTATACCCAAGGTGGGGCTCGAACTCACAACCCCAAGATCAAGAGTCGCAGGCTCCACCGACTGAACCAGCCAGGTGCCCCGAGTATATATTTTTATTTATTTTTTTATTTAAAAAATTTTTTTTAAAAGATTTATTTAGGGGCGCCTGGGTGGCACAGCGGTTAAAGCGTCTGCCTTCGGCTCAGGGCTCTTTATCAAATAAATAAATAAAATCTTAAAAAAAAAAAAGATTTATTTATTTGACACAGAGAGAGAGACAGCCAGCGAGAGAGGGAACACAAGTAGGGGGAGTGGGAGAGGAAGAAGCAGGCTCCCAGTGGAGCAGGGAGCTCGATGCGGGGCTCGAGCCCAGGACTCCGGGATCATGCCCTGAGCTGAAGGCAGACGCCCAACAACTGAGCCACCCAGGCGTCCCCGGAATATAACTTTTAAATAGAAAATATGCACATAATAAAACGTCAAATAACACAAAAAGCGTATAATATGTAGTGAATATGATTCTTCATCTTACACCTGCCCTTGCCCTCACCTCCCGAGGCGACCTCACTCTTGTACATCCAGCCAAAAGTATTCTTACGCCTGCGACCAGACAGGTATAGATTTTCAACCCCTCTAACGGGCACACGCGATATACACCGCTCTGTAGCTCCCTTTTTTTTCCCAGGTAGCAATGTAGCTTGGAGATCATTCCTTGTCAATACCTAAATACTCTCTCCCTTTTTAAAAAAGATGCCGCACAGATTTCTGTTGTGGGGCCGTGCTGTCGTTTATCTGACCAGTCTCCTCTCGGGGGGCTGTTTCTGATCGGAAGCTCCGACAAGCTGGCCTAGTGAATTTCTAGTGTTTGTGTTGCATTATCACGCAGGCCCCTCTGAGATGGCGTGTGTCACGTATGTCAAGGAGGAAGGGAGCAGAGTTTATGGCTTGCCCTCCCCCAGCCCACCAGGCGTATATTGCTGCTGGAATTTGCTCCATAGGGCTATAGTCAGAGGACAATTCGTCTGTGGAGGTACAGCTCAGAAAAGTGCATCCGGACGGCAGCTCCGCTGAGCTCTGAAGTCTGGTAGCAGCTGCCATGAAAGTATACTGTGAGCTTTCCCGAATAAGCCTGGCCCAATATGCCACGGTCATCTTTTGCAGCAGGACCTTCAGTCCTGGGCTGGTTCTGGGATTCGGGCACCTGGAGGTGCTGCCTATCATTCAGGGTGATGTGGACCCACGGACAGGGAGGGAAAGAACAGGATGGGGTCCTCCAGACACTACGAACCTATGACTGTTTCTCTTAGGAAGGGATCTGAGCCACTTATATGAGTTCAGTTCTCATATTCTCTTGCCTGAGGTGAAAGCTTTTGGGGAGGCTTCTGGAAAAGCCAACAGCTGAATGTCTGCCCCTGCCCGGCATTGTTCCAAGATGCCTGGCTTGACTGTCAGCCCTGGGTGAGCCCCTCCATGATTTCCCTTCCAACAGAGACACCAACACTGGGAAGCCCTACCCTCCCACCTCCAAATACGCTCCCCCAGGACGGACGGACGAGAAACCTTTTCTTATTTTGAGGCCATTGTCCCAGCCCTCCTCTCAACAGAAATTAGTTGAAAGTGGCAACTAGAAAGCCACTGATTCCCCCCTCAACCACCACCACTACATTTTATCATGAAAATTCCTAAACGTACAGAAAACTCGAGAGAATGTTGCAGGGAACTCCCACCTATTTACCCTTTAGACTCCACAATGAACCTTTTGCTAGATTTGCTTTCCCTTCTAAAATATTTTCCAGGCCACCATTGCTTGAAGTTTTTAAAAGCCTGGCCTAAAAATTCGATTCATTTGCTTTTAAAACTTCAGAACAGGAAACTTAACGCCTTCGTTAACGAACACAGACTAATTTAGCTCCCTTCCAAATGAGGCTGCGTGGAAGGAAGAGAGGAAGGAGGTGAGAAGAAAGTGAAGAGGGGAAGGCAAAGAGGGGGTGAGAGAGACGAGAAAGGGGACCAGGGGGTGCAGGCGTGAAGACAGAGGAAAGGTCTGGGGATCGCAGATGAGTGTGGCCCAGGTCACTGGCATGGCTCATCGAGAGCTCGGGTGTCCAGGTTCAGTACCCAGTAGGCAGCTGCTACTAAGGACGCCCCTGGCCTCCCCCTGCCGCGGTAGGGACAGCCACATGCAGGCGCGTCCCCTGACATTAGAGCACACTGCCATCCTTCCTCGCAGACATCCTGGGCCGGGCTCTAGCTTCACGGACAGCTGTAAAGTGGAGCAGAACCAGGATCTGGAGAACCAGACACCAGCTTTGAATCCCAGTCCTGTTGTGATCACCCACACGCCAGCCTCAGACATTTATTCAACCGCTCTTAGCCACTGTATTCTCATCCGGGAAATGGGCCTATGAGGAATAGATGCCTCGTGGGGTCGGCGGGCAGGTACACTGTATGTAATAAAGCTGAAGCACACTGGGCGTCAGCTGTCTGACCAGCATCGAACTCACCAGCTTGCCTGCTTTATCTCGTCTTATCCTTGTCACAGCTCTAGGCGCTGGGCGTTATTACGGGCCTCATTTTGGAAATGTGGGAACTGAAACGTAGGGGGGGCAAAGTCACTTCTGCAGGTGCTACAGCTGGTCATGGTGGAGCCAGGCCAGGCCCCCAATTGCTTTGGTCTCTCAGCACTGTGCCTGGTCCTAACCCTATTCGCTGCGACTACCCAGGCTTGCCAGGGCGGGTTCTTGCAAGGTCAAGGTGCGACCACCCACGTGAAAGAGCTAATACCTACCGGGCCCTTGAAAGTGTTCGTTGAATGACTAACACAGGTTGGTGAGCTCAACAAATACTTGTCATGTTCTTCAGTTGCTTTCTCTAATTGTTAATTCCATAGAAGCTTCCCTCTAATAGGGATGACCATGGGGGTGGGGGATTCTCCCTCATCCTGTACTATACAAATGTCAGGTTTAACAAACAAATTACACGGGAGTTGATTTTCTTTGTGTTAGGACCTCATTTATAGTATAGCAATATTGAACCTATTTTATTTTTTTGCCTGTGATTGTACAGCAGGGAAGCAGATGGTAAATGTCCGGATCTAGGCAAGCCCCTCCTTCTCCTGCTTGTTCCAACGCGCTACTGGACTTCTTTCCTGTGCCAAGGGCAATCCAACACCCAGCGCTGCCCCAGGAGAACAGAGCTGGGAGCCTCTTCAGTTTCCTCGCCTTCCATAAGGCCTCTGCACAGACCCGTTTGCTGTGGCAGGCTTTGCGTTTTTTTTTCCCCCACCTTTCGTGATGTACTTCCCTTTCAAAACTTGTAAAATAATAACCCTATGAATTTCTCTCCAAATGCAATGAAGAAGATACATAGAATAAAGCAAGATCATATACGGAAAAGTACTTTCAAACTTTCTTTAAAATTTCTGTGCAAATGCAAGTTTTTAAAAACCAGCTTAAGAGCCAAAAGTTGGAAGCAACCCAAGTGTCCATCAACAGATGAAGCGATAAACAAAATGGGGTATGTACACATAATGGAATATTATTCAGCCTTGAAAAGGAAGGAAATGCTGACACACGCTACGACATAGATGAATTTTGAGGACGTTATGCTGCATGAAATTAGCAAGTCTTGAAAGGACAATACTGTATGACTGCACTATTGTGAGGGACCACAGTAGCCAAGTCAATGGATTCAGAGGGTAATATGGTAGCTGCCAGAGGCCGTGGAGGGGAAGAGGTGAATGGAATTTACTGTGTCATGGGTACCGAGTTTCAGCTTTGCAAGATGTTCTGGAGATGGGTGATAATGATGGGTGCACTGAACCGTACCTTTAAAAATGATTAAGATGGTAAATGTTATGTGTATTTTTCCCCAATTAAAAATAATTAATTAAAAATAAGTTCATTTGTTTTATGATGATGGTTTTTTAAAAATTTTATTTAAATTCAATTAACCAACATATGATGGTGGTTTTGTCTCATTTTTGCCTTAGCCAGTTAAGAGGACACTGAATTTTCCCATTTAATAAGATCCAGAGACCTGAGCTAGGAAAGAGGCACGCCATGAGAAGGCCAAAGTCCAGGGCTTGAAAAGCCAGAAGTTAGGGCCCTTAGACTCATCTGGGGTCCAAAGGGGATTCCAAGGGCTCCCTGACTGCCCTTCCCTGGAATGAGAGGACACAGTAGTTTTGGGAACTGAGTGATACCCAACCTAGGAGTCTTAGGACTGAAGGGGGTTCGCATGACAGAGGGCACCCAGGAGGGCTTGGGACCACAACCCTATCCCTCATGAAACCAGGGGCTTGACACGACATGGGAGCCTACATCTCGGCTCCTTCTAGCTCTAACGAACTGTCAGCACCAGCAAAGAAACAACTCAGCCCATACACCTTTGCTTTTAGACGAGATCCCATTAAGCCAGTCCGTCAATTCCAAGGGATATGCCATGCTTTCAGAGAGAAAGAGAGCAGAAAATCTCAAGTTAAGTGTTTACAATTCGCCTTTGTACGTGTAAACACTCAAGTGTGTTACCATTCCCCCTCCTCCTCCTCCTCTCTCTCTGTCTCTCTCTCTGTCTCTCTCTCTGTCTCTCTCTCTCTCTCTCCGTGATGAAGATTTAAGCTATCAGCAGGTCCCTGCCGTCTCATTGTTGGATCACGGAGCACTACGTCTCCTTTCAGCTTTTCATTCCAGGATAAACTAATCCAGTTTTTTTTTTTCTTCTTTTTTTCCAAAGGCGAAGCCTTTTAGCATGTCATTATGACCGGTTGTAATTTCCATTCCTGTGTGTTCAGGATTGATGTAAAGGAGTTAAAAGCTTTTCCATGCCCTTCATTACCTCTTTCCCAGAGGTGAAATTTAATGTTACAGCAACAGTTCTGCAGGTCACGTCCCACAGGCTGATTTCCCCTTCACACATTCACACCGGCTGATGGACCAAACCACGGCTCACAGCTGTCCTCTCCGCCGACTGTTGACGATGCTTCCGATGCTTCCGTGCTGCCTGGAAAGGGGGGTCCTAGCCTGGCTCCATGCGTCCGCCGTGGCGCAGCCTCGAGCCTCCTCCACCTGTACAATGGGAATAAAAGCGGGCTTTGGAATGGTAGAGAAGAGGAAAGGAGGTGACATCTTTAAAGATTATTTATTTATTTATTTATTTGACCGAGACAGCCAGCGAGAGAGGGAACACAAGCAGGGGGAGGGGGAGAGGAAGAAGCAGGCTCCCAGCAGAGGAGCCTGATATGGGGCTCGATCCCAGAACGCCGGGATCACGCCCTGAGCCGAAGGCAGACGCTTAACCGCTGTGCCACCCAGGCGCCCCCAGGTGACATCTTTAAATGTTGGCTCCCTACCTCTTCCTCGTGCTCTTCCCCTTCTGTCCTTCTCCTTTATTCTCTTTGAAATGAGAATTTCTTCCCAGTCTGTCTCTTTCCTTTTATTTTTTTTCTCTTTCTCCTTCTCTTTCTTACTCTTACCAAGGGAAACACTGCAGAGACCACAATAAATAGAGCACACTGTCCCCTCCCCCTCAATGACAAGGCATTTGTTTTATTTATTTATTTTTCCCCTGGGCCACCTTTCCTGATTTCTGGTTGCAGCCTGGCCATTGGCAATTGGTCATTTGTCAGCTGGTGCACTGAAGTCTACATACATGGGCCACTGTCACCAGCATCTCAATCTTTCTTCTCGAGTTTAATAACATTTTCCAATTTCCTACCATCTAGTCTAACTGCATCCCAGCAAATCTGTGGGTCTCCTTCATGAAGGAATTTTGTAGCAAAGTCCCTTCAACCGGCTGGGAGAATTTGGCTCGCTATGGTTTGCACTGGGCTTCTTTCTGCTCCCTCGCTAAGAGACTTTGTTTACGTCTCCGCCCCCAATTCTGTTTTCACATTAGACCAGCCCTTTCTGTTAGCTTTTTCACCACTAGTGTGCCTAGGACTTCAGTCAATATCAAACTTTCCTTCGTGTCAGAAACAAAAACAGATCCTTTGTTCAAAAGTTCCTTCGTTCTCTTCCTCAAGGTTCCCCCCTCCCCCCAGGCTTTGTACTTTGTACCAAATAGCAGCTGTACCTTCTGGAACAGTCCTGAACTGTGCTATGCTGTGCAATGCAGAGAATGCACGTTCTCATAATCTGAAGTTGCTGGCAGAGCAGAAAGAAACAAAAAACAAAGCTACATTTCAGGAACTTCATTTAGTGAAATATACTTCCTTTTGGTAGGATGCCAGCTCATCTCTTCAGCAGGCAATGATATTTTGAAAGTAAATGACTATGGGGGGAATCAGTGAAGGGAATCAATAAACCAAATCAGGTGCCACTTTCAAGTGATGTCCATTCATTCATGAAACTGTAGAAAAGAGATAAATTCAGTGGTGAATGCAATGTATTACCGTAACAACTCTAATCCCTGTTTCTCATTTAGAAGAGAATAAAAAAACCTGAAAAAACCCACCTGTGTTTGATGATAAAGGAATTGTTGTAGATTACAAATGTCTTACAATGTATATTAAAATATTAAAACACGGGGCGCCTGGGTGGCACAGCGATTAAGCGTCTGCCTTCGGCTCAGGGCGTGATCCCGACGTTGTGGGATCGAGCCCCACATCAGGCTCCTCCACTGGGAGCCTGCTTCTTCCTCTCCCACTCCCCCTGCTTGTGTTCCCTCTCTCGCTGGGTGTCTCTATCTCTGTTAAATAAATAAATAAAATCTTTAAAAAAAATATTAAAACAAATCTAATCTCTTATGAATGCACAAAATAGACCTTACATTAAAAAAATTAAATTTTGTAATAGTTAAAACCTTGAGATTATCTCTGTTTCCTTATTTGATATTGAGGGGTCTTTAAATCAATTTATTAAAATTACAAGTAGATGCAAAGGAATTAAAAGATCATTTGGCTTTTCCCTATATAGTTTCAGCAAAGAATTCCATCAATTATCTTTTTTCCCTCATTCGAGATTAGCAAACTATGATACAAACAATAAGTGATATGGTTTACAGCACACAAGTCAGCATGAAAGCAATACACAGAACTATTGATTTTAACATCTATTTCAACTAACTTCTATCTGAGCACCAAATTACATTATTTTCTATTCAACAAATATTTTTGAGCACCCATTATGTGCCAGCATTGCGTACGCACTATGGGAGAATACAAAGAAATATAAAACAGTCCCTTCCCTTGAATAGCCTTCCACGTTCAAGAAGACAAGACACCTATGAAATGATTTGGAAACACTAAAGACTTCTTTATGAGAAATAAGGTGATGTATGTATCATGAGCTTTCAAAATGTTAACAAAATCCATGAACACGTTTTAAAAATTCAGGATGGTACAAGAGCACGGTGAAACGTCATTCTCCCTCCCCCCTCCCCCAGCTCTTTTCCCAAAGGCCATCTCTGTTGTGCATTGCGTGCGTAGATTTCCAGTGGTGATATAAGCAGATACAAGCATATACATACTAATGTATCACCATATTCATTACTAATTTCTTTACACAAATTTCTACCTGCGTTTTAAAAGAAGGTTAATCTAGAGCAACTAGCCATTGTTCAGCAGTCTCAGGGAACGATCACACAGTAGGTACTCAAGAATTATTTGGATGGCTAAATGAAAAAACATTCCTCTCTGGTAGGACATTTCAATTTCTTACTGTTTGAAATAATGCCGTGTGAAACGTTTTTGTGGTCCAACCCTTCTTTAGGTAGATTTTCAGAAGGTGCATTACTAGGTCAAGTCCTTTAGGTATTACCAGATTGTGTTCTGATAGCTATTTACTCCCCTCAGCACCATCAGGGATCATTTCATTTTTTCCCCATCTTTGCTAATTTGGTAAATAGAAAACGCAATCTCATTGTTGTTTCTGTTTGCATTTCTTTGAATTAGTGAGGTTGGACATTTTTCCAGATGTTGGCCGGTCACTGAGATAACCTGTTTTTGATGATTTTCTGGTAGGCTCCTTTGCATATTTAACTATTGGGGGTTTTCTTCCTGAATCTTATGAGCTCTTTAAATATTAAAACTATTAATTCTGTTCCTCATTATTAATGAATAGTTCCCCTCATCTAGTGTTTGCCTTTTGAGTTTTGATTTAATTAACTTATTTTTGGCCCCGAAGATGTACATTTTTATCTGTTCACTGCTATCCATCGAGTCATTCATAATTCATTTCATTACTTTTGAGGCTAGAATAACCTACTTACAGCATCCTCTCAAGAACGGTGTAGAGACAGAAGGGAAGTCCACCTTATGCTGATAGCCTGTCAACAGGGGAGTTTTCTAAGCATTCATCTGTAGAGGTAGGTTGAAAATTCATTCTATCTTTGGGTCTGATGTATGTGGATTTAAGAAAACATCTTAGACATCCTTTTTGGAAGGACTTTGCCTTTATTGGTGTAACTTCCAGGTGGGAAGCTAATCATGTGGGGTTGCCATGCTCTTTCTTCTCTCTTTCTCTGCTACCCAGAGTGGAAACCCAGAGTGGAAACCAATGCCTTGGTTTCTAGCCTCTCAGTGAGTTCATCTCAAATCATTTATTCATGCAATTCTTCCTGCTCTCTTGGCCAACCATTAAAAATAAATCTGAATATATCAGTCAGTTCTTCAGAGAAATAGAACCAATAGGACACACATGCATCATCATCATCACCATCCTCACCATCATCAACATCACCATCATCTTCACCATCTTCACCATCATCACCATCATCACTATCTTCACCGTCATCATCATCATCACCATCATCATCATCTTCACCACCATCATCATCATCATCTTCACCATCATCATCATCACCATCATCACCATCATCATCAGCTTCACCATCTTCACCATCACCACCGTCTTCACCATCATCATCATCACCATCATCACCATCATCACCATCTTCACCATCATCATAATCATCTCTCTATCTAGAGAAGTTTAATTTAAGGAATTGGCTCACGTGACTGGTTGGGGGTGGTTAGCAAGTCTGAAATCCAGGCAGGATTTCCATGTTACAGTCTTGAGGCAGAATTCCTTCTTTGGGAAATCTCAGTTTTTGCTCTTAAGAGCTTCAACTGATTTGAGCAGGCATTATTGAGAGTAATCTTTATTACTTAAAGCTTGCTGATTGTAAGTGCTAATTACATCTACAAAACTCCTTCACAGCAACATCTGGACTAGCGTTTGACCAAACAACTGGGCACTGTAACCTAGCCGAGTTGACACATGAAATTAACCTTCATACTGATCTTCCCATTGGACTGATTTCTCTCTCAGACCATGCTTCTATGACCCTATAAGCTTATTTGTGAGTGTGCAGTCTACTAGGTTTTATTAGACATATTATAAGATTTTGATAGTATTCATGTGTGAGCACAGTCATTGTCAGAATGTTTCTATGGCTGGTTCACCGGCTGTACAAATGTGCTGCTCCAAAAGTTGGATTGAATTGAATCCCATTCTAGGCATTAGGAATACACTATGTATAGCTTTGACAATATGGTTATTGGAGAGTTTCAGATCTAATAGGACACGTGATAAGAGGAACCGTTGAATGTGTGGTTATGTCCCCATTGTCTGGGGTGGTATGGAGGTTCCAGCTAAAACATCAGCTTTGCACCTTAATAGTCTTGAGGGAACAAGGCAAGACCTGGGAAAAGGAGCCTGGAGGCATTAGTTGGCTGGGGTGCCACCAATTCAGAGGAAGAATATGGAGCCAGATGTGAGAGCCTGCAATGGCGACCACTCAGGTACTGGGAGGGTGAGGGGTGGGAGTTGTGCCATCCCGGCAGTGGAAATGGAACCATGTGTGTAGTTGCTGCCCGGCTGGTAGTGGGGAGTAGCTTAGGTACAAGGATTGCAGTTGAGTGAGACAAAGGACTCTCTACCACCAGCCGTGGTGGGGAAAGGGGTTCATGCTTACAGGTGCTTGTGTGAGCAGAAGTGAGGCTGGGCCTACTTCTCTCTCAGGCCGTTCAATAGGACAGCCCAGTCCTTGGTCTCCTGGAGACCCAGCCCTGGGAGTAAGAACAGTCACAATCACCCTCCTAAGAAATGAAGAATCTGAGGTTCAGAGTGGGTAGGTCTCTTGCACAATGCCATGTGGTTATCTGTTAAGATAAAAGTTTGCATATGTGTTATTGGTTGAATTGTGTCCATCCCCCCCTAAATTCTTGGGTCAAAATCATGACCTCTGGTATCTTAGAATGAGGCCTTATTTGGAAATAGGGTCATTGCAGATGTCATTAATTAAGATGAGATCTTCCTGGAGTAGGGCGGGCCACTAATCCAATACGACTGCTGTCCTTATAAACAGGGAAAACTTGGACGTAGCTGCACACAGGGAGCGGACCCTGTGAAGATGATGCGGAGATTGGACGATGCTTCGTGAGCCAAGAAACAGCGAGGATTGCCAGCAACTACCAGAAGCTAGGGCAGAGGCATGGAACAGATTTTTCTAAATCCTCAAAAAGAGCCACCCCACTAACATCTTGATCATGAAATTCACAACTGTGACAGAATAAATGTCTGTTGTTGAGCCGTTCAGCTGGTGGCAGTTTGCTAGGGCAGCCCAAGGAAACTAATACAATATGGAAGTATCTATTACTCTTTTTGTTTTTAGTGGAAAAAAAAATCTTGGAAATGGATTCAATTTCTTATTTTAAGTGAGAGCAGGTTTTTCTTAGCAAATACAGAAACAGAAGTTCTTATCATTTAACAAAATGGTGGCATGAAAATTTGGATACCTAGTATATATTTATCCTGTAAAGAAACCAAAAGACTTCTCAATGAAATAATTTGAAGGTGTACATTCTTTTCCATTTATCCATATTCCAGGTGAAGATGTTTAGAATCCCCACAGAAACTTTGAGAATCACTGAGTTAGAATCACAGTCCAGGATTATACAGAAGTTTCAGAAACTTTTTCTGTAAGGGGAGTAGTAACCCAACCTTGACCCTCAGATTAAATTATATTTGTTTGGTTTTTATTTTCATGAGCATTTTTTTCAAAAACAGCAATTTGAAAACTTATACTGAAATGTCATTTGAATGAGCTGAGAGGTTGGTTTCTTTTATTGAAGCATAGTTGACATACAATATTATATTGGTTTCAGATGTTCCACATAGTGATTCAACATTTATATACATTATGAAGTGATCCCCACGATAAATCTAGCTACCATCTGTTACTATACACACTTGTTACATATTGTTGACTATATCCTTCTATGTTGTACATTGTATCCCTGGGTCTTATTTATTTTGTAACTGGAAGTATGTACCTTTTAATCCACAGTCCTTATATTGCCAGTCCCACAACTCCCTCTCCTCTCTGGCAGCCATCATATTGTTTTCTGCATCTATGAGTCTATTTCTGTTTTTGTTTTTGTTTTTATTTTGTTTTGTTTTGTTTTTTTAAAGATTTTATTTATTTATTCAACAGAGAGAGAGACAGCCAGCGAGAGAGGGAACACAAGCAGGGGGAGTGGGAGAGGAAGAAGCAGGCTCCTAGCGGAGGAGCCTGATGTGGGGCTCGATCCCATAATGCCGGGATCACGCCCTGAGCTGAAGGCAGATGCTTAACCGCTGTGCCACCCAGGCGCCCCTGTTTTTGTTTTTGAGAGAGAGGGAGAGCGAGTGAGGGGCAGGGAGGGCCAGAGGAAGAGAATCTCAAGCCGACTTGGCACTGAGCACGAAGCCCGATGTGAGGCTCGATCCCACAACCCTGAGATCATGACCTGAGCCGAAATCAAGAGTCGGACACTTAACCAACTGAGCCAACCAGGCGCCCCTATTTCTGTTTTGTTTTCTTTTGTTGTTTAGATTCCACATGTAAGTGAAATCAGATGGTGTTTGTCTTTCTCCATCTGACTTATTTCATTCTAGATCCATCCGTATGGTCACAAATGGCAAATTTTCATTCTTTTTTATGATCTTTATCCATCATTCATTGATGGACAGTTAGGTTGTTCCCCTAACTTGACTATTGCAGAAAATGCTGCCCTGGCTTGCTCAGCTGGTGGAACATGTGACTCTTGATCTTGGGGTTGTGAGTTCAAGCCCCACGTGGGGTGTTGAGATGACTTAGAAATAAAATATTAAAAAATAATAATAATGCTGCAATGAACATGGGGGTGTCCATATCTTTTCAAAGTAGTGTTTTCATTTTCTTTGGTTAAATACCCAGAAGTGGGATTGCTGGATCATCTCGGTGGTCCTATTTGTAACTTTTTGAGGAAACTCCAGGCTGTTTTCCACAGTGGCCGCCGTGATTTACATTCCCGCCAACAGTGCACAAGTGTTCCTTTTTCTCCACATCCTCACCAACACTTATTATTTTGTTTGTCTTTTTCATACTGGCCACCTCTGTGTGAGGTGATATCTCATTGTGGCTTTGATTTGTGGGGACGTTCATTTTAGTGAAATTATTTTTTTTAAACATGCTGAAGTTTGTTTTAAGAGATTGAAAGAATAATTAATTGTCTTTCCATAGGCTCAGCAGCAGCAGCTATCCAAGAGGAGCTTTTCCCCCATAGATCTCTGGGGAGAGAGAGACATTTAAAGTTTTCTGCCACGCCGCAGAATAACACAAAAGATGTAAAACTGATAGGCATACAAACACAAAGCCAAAAGGAAGAGTTTCTTGGTGAAATCTATTTTTTTTTTTTAAAGATTTTATTTATTTATTCGACAGAGATAGAGACAGCCAGCGAGAGAGAGAACACAAGCAGGGGGAGTGGGAGAGGAAGAAGCAGGCCCATAGCAGAAGAGCCTGATGTGGGGCTCGATCCCAGATCGCCGGGATCACGCCCTGAGCCGAAGGCAGACGCCCAACCACTGTGCCACCCAGGCGCCCCCTTGGTGAAATCTATTGATGGAAAAATTGAAATATCACGTAAAGGTGGAAGTCCTGTTTTGGGGACACCTGGGTGGCTTACTCAGTTAAGTGTCTGCCTTCGGCTCAGGTCATGATCCCGGGGTCCTGGGATCGAGTCCTGCATGGGCTCCTTGCTCAGCGGGGAGCCTGCTTCTCCCTCTGCCTGCCACTCCCTGTGCTTGTGCTCGCCCTCTCTCTGGCAAATAAATAAATAAAGTCTTTTAAAAAAAGAAGCCATGTTTTGGAGCTTTATTAACTTTGTTCGTTTGGTTTTGGTTTTTTGGTTTTGTTTTGTTTTGTTTTGCTTTTGAAACAGCAAGGGTCAGAAGTAGTTAATCACAGTTACAATGCGGAAACCAAAGGTGATTTGAACCATTCAGGGCTACGTTGGAAGTTTTCGCCTATTCTGTTGTCCTGTAAAATCCTAGAAATGACTTTTGGTTTGGAACACTGTTTAGGGACCAGAAATGGGAAAGTCACTTTGTTTGGTTATTTACTTTTTCTTCTGAAAATGGAATACCATTACTGACAATCTTACAGATAGAGCAGGAAGAAAAATATTTGTAGAGTATTTCAAAGCTAATGCGTACCTTTTAAAATTATTATCTAATTAGAGAGACTACATGTTGTTTGAGTGCATTTTTCAAAAAAGTAATTTCCGTTGCAAATATTTTCTTCATAGAATAATTGCATTTCAAGCTCAACATCATCTTGGTGGTTGTCACTAAAGATGACTGCTAACCTGAAAATACTTGGATGATGAGAAAAATGCCACCAAATTTATTTATGTTACATGCCTGAGAAGGAATGGCCATTGAATAGCATGGTATTCAAAAGCATCCAAAAATACTCCAGGAAATTAGGAAACTGAAGAAATAGAGGAAAAATCATGTAAAAGTTGGTAGCAGGCAACAGAGTCAGAAGACTGAGCAGGTTTCCCACCTCTTGTCCTAGTACCTTTCCCAAGCACAAGTCAGCCCGCAAAGTTACTAGAACAGCATTATCTTATGATTTTTTTTGTGTTGCAGGTCCCCAAGACTTTCCCCAGCTTCAAAAATTTCCTAGGAGGACTCGTAGAACCCAGAATATAGCTGTATTCAACAGCTCTGGTTTATCGCAGCAAAAGGCTACAAAACAAAATCAGCGGAGAGGAAAGGCTCTCCACTTGGCTCAGACCCCACTTCACCAACACGGCTGGTATGTCGATAGAAACCCCATCTACCCGGGTTTGTTTTGTTTTGTTTTGGCTGCACGCTCTTGTGTTGACTTGGCTCCATCTCTTTCAAGGCCAAACTGCAGAAACATCACCTCTGTTCCACCACCGGCCTCTCTTCTTGCCTCTCTCTCCTCCCCCAGCAACGAGAGCTGAGTCTCATAGCATGAAGACACACCAGGCGCTGTTCTAAGGACTTTATATATCTACGCGACTAATCCTCAAAGCAACTCAAAGAGGGGGGGTGTTATTACCTCCATTTTTAACAAGAGAGAACAGAGACACAGGGGGTTAAGCAGCCTCTCAAGGCCTTACAGCTAATAAGTGGCACAGCCTTAACTCAAAGCCCTGCAGTCTGGCTCCAGACCCACGCTCTCCGCTCCTGTATGACACTGCCTCTCAGAATAACATCCCCGGGGGTGCACACAGTCAGGCCTTCGTGGCCTTACCAGACCCTGAGAGCAACAGAAACTCCAGAGAATCAAAGCCAGTCCTCTGCTAACTGCAATTCTCTCCTTTCGGGCATGTCCAAGTCTCCTGAATAGCCTTGATTCACGTTCTCGACAGTGACTAAACAAGCCACAGAATCCTGAAGTGCTTCGTGAACTCTTAAAGAGCAGACACAACAACACGAATGTTATTTGTCACGGAACTGTATGTTTAAAACTGATTAAGGTGGTGAATCTTATATGTAGCTTACCACAATTCTTATTTATTTTTATTTTTTAAAGATTTCACTTCTTTATTTGCCAGCAAGAGAGACAGAGAGAGAAAGAGAGAGCGAGCACAAGCAGCGGAGCAGCTGGCAGAGGGAGAAGCAGGCTCCCTGCTGAGCAAGGAGCCCGATGGGGGACTCATCCCAGCACCCCGGGAACATGACGCTGAACTGAGCCACCCAGGCGCCCCTTACCACAATTTTTAAAAAGCAGGTATAATTTCATGCAAAATACTCTGGCATGTATGTTAGCGTGTCACGGATACCCCTTCCTCGTGCATCTAAGTAAACTTTGGGGAAAGATGTTCTCCTTTAGTTTGCTTGACTCTCTGTGCTGAGCCCGCGAGCTCACAGACCAAGCTGTCTGTGCTAATCCCTGCTCAAAGTGCAAGGCTGAAGATCAGCTATTGCTAATTATTATCCCTTTTTCTGTGTGTCCCACAATGCAGTTTTAAAAGTGTTCTTTTCCTACGTTATCTCATCAGACGGTCATAGTTAACTGCCCTGCAAAGAAAATGGAGCAGATAGAATCATCTATATTGTACGACAGAGGAAGTTGTGAGGGCGAGGCCCGGGAAGCCCAGATCTTGAAGCTTGTAAATGGCTGAGTTGAGGTCAGAACCAAAGCCTTTTGGTTACCAGAGTCCCTTTTCTCCAAGTCTACAATCTCAGGAAGGCTAGGATGAGGGTGAGCCAAGTACGGCCCTTGCCTGGGGCCCAAAATTTAAGAGGCACCAAATCAAGAAAATTATGGTTTAAGATACTATTTTTTAAAGTTAAAATTAATGTTAAAATATCCCTGATGAACACAATATCGAAATTTTAAACGAAGACCTGCTGTGTGCTTATTTTATGACCCTGCATGATTGTGCAATGGGAACAGTTGTTTCCCATCGGCCTGCGAGCTTTCCAGACCCACAAGGCCATCTCCTCCTTGCCAGGTGGGGGTTAGGAGGGTGGCCAACAGACAGAGTGGGTGAAGTGGGGTTCTCTAGAGAGTCATGATTTTTTTACCGTAGAGGAGGTTCAGAACTTGGGTGGGGTCAGAAAACCAGACAGAACGGTCAAGTTCAGGTTTAATCTCAAAGTTCATGGTGCCAGGGACCCTGTACTTATGCACCCCGTCTTCCTAGGGCCTACACCTAGCAAGGAGAAAACACCCAGAAAGGAGTCACTCTACCGCACACTGAAATATAAGAGCCTAAGTTAAGTTCCAAGGGGTGCTCAGGATGGAGACACTTCTGGTTGGCCGGTCGGGGCTATTGCATAACATGCCAGCAATTCCAGAGATTCTATCAGAGTGCCACGGGCAAAGATCTATTTTTCACCACCCACATACAGGGTGTGTCCTACTTTGAAGGAACTCTAATAAATGGAAACCTATATTTACATTAAAAGTACATAAAGTTGTGATAATTGACTTTGGCTAAATCATGCCGAAGCCCATTCAATATCAAGTTCTCCTAATCTATTAAATGGAATTTGATGTGTTGTCGGTGGGCCTTTTGCCAACCTGTTGGGCAGTTTTACCGTAGCAAGTGTTCAATCCGCTGTTATTTGAGCATCTACAGTTGTGCGGTGGTAAATAAAATAAAGTTGAAGTCAAGATCTCTACGTCCAGTAAAGCCACACAGAATCTACTTAGGGAGATATGATCCATATAGACAAATAGACAAATATTAACTCATGATAAGAGCCACCTGAATACTGAATGGCACAGCCATTAACTCATAGACATTCCAAGGAGGAAAAGCAATCACTTTGTTTTTTGGGTTTTTTTCTTTCTTTCTTTCTCTTTTTCTTTTTCTTTTCTTTTCTTTTCTTTTCTTTTCTTTTCTTTTCTTTTCTTTTCTTTTCTTTTGCATGAGCTGATTCTGCAGGATGGGCATGTAGTAAGAAATGCATGCAGCATGTATTTGAGGGCTATAGGGAGGGCCGTGCAAAGGTTGGGGGCCGTCAGTTGCCAGACAGGAGCACGTGAGAGTGACACCATCAGTCCCGGTGAGTCGCAGCTGTATTGAGCTGGCAAAGCACCGATCCGAGACCTGAAAGTGGCCTTAGCGCAGAGTTGTAAACAGACGAGACGTTCCAGGCAGCCCATCGAGACCAGCTCCTGGGGCCGATCTTCATGAGGAGATCCAGAGGAGAGCAGGAAGGCAACCAGAAAGATGACTGAGAAAGAAAGGGTTGAAGCAGTCAGAAGAAAGCAAGGAACATGCAGTGTCAGAAAGAGTCAGTCCCCAGGAGCCCCACGACGTGAGCGGCCACTGTGAGGTACGGGACAAAGGTCAGGGAGAGAACCCTTGGAGACCGATGGTCATATTTTTAGGGAAGGGATTTCCTCTTGGCAGAGCTTCACAAGGACTGTACCAGTCTGTGTGATGCTGAACATGCCCTTGACCCTGCACTTTCCTTTTGTTTCTTCGGCTAAGGCAGAAGAAGGGATGACTTACTATGTACATGTAACATTCAGCCACAACTGAGAACAGAACTAGTCCAGAACGTCACAGGTCCAGAGCAAGGGACCAAAAGGGACTGTTTTGGTCCCTGTCTTGGTCTGAGCAAGGTGGGTCTCTCAAAGACGGTCGCTGCGATCAGGTGGCAATGCATGTTCTAGACCCATTAGACAGGTTCCGGAAGTAGGCATGCGCCCAACAATTGACACTAGTGTCCCTCACCTCTGGCTGTCCTTGCTTCTGCTCCTGGGGCTTCCATGAGTACACAGGTGAGTGGTTTACTCGGACCTCTACCTTGTCTTCTGTTCCGTTCACCTCGCCTGCACATTCGCTCCTGCCTCGACTTGGCTTTCGTAGTGTGGAGGTTCCTAAGAAGATGACCCTAAGGCCAAGAGCTTTGAGCCGATAGGTAAGATGCAATCTAATACAGTCTAATTCATCTTAATAGTGTGATCCTTATACTAAAATCTGGACTATCCTTGGAAGGACACTTAGTAAACTAGTTACATGAACCGCTTTCCCAGAGGGGTCCTGGGTAAGTGGGAACAGAGATGGGGGGAGATTTTCACTGTCTACCCTTTTATACTCTTTGAACTTTGAACGAGGTGTTAACTATTTAAAAAACTAATAATTAAAAAAAATCAAAGACTAGACCATGTGTGCTGAAAAAAACAAGGAATGTAATAGGAACAAACGTTTAAAAAGTACAATCTTCATAGGATATTCCATCAAAAAATAAGCAAGCAAGCAAACCCTTCCGTTGTTTTTAAAGGAGTAACTTTCTTGAGATAGAGTTGACACATGGTAACCTGGATGTGTTCAAGTTGTATAATTTGATACGTTTCGACATGCATGTCCACCTATGAAACTATCAGCATAATAAAGATAATGAATATATTCACTACCTTTGAAAGTTTACTCATGTCCTTTGAAATCCCCATCTCCCACCTCTCCCCACCTTGTCTCCCATCCCCAGGTCACCAAAGCACCAGTGTGTTTTCTACTGGTTTGAATTTTCTCAACGTTTATATAAATGGAATTATATAGTATGATCTTTTTTGTCAGGCTTCTTTCACTCAAGCAAAATTATTATTATTATTAATATTATTGAAGATTTTATTTTTAAGTAATCTCTACACCCAATGTGGGGCTTGAACTCACAACCCCAAGATCAAGAGTCACATGCTCTACAGACTGAGCCAGCCAGGTGCCCCAAGCGACATTATTTTTGAGATTCATCCACGTTGCAAGTATCAGTAGCTCATTCATTAGGGGATGCCTGGGTAGCTCAATCAGTTAAGCACCTGCCTTCAGCTCAGGTGGTAATCCCAGGGTCCCGGGATTGAGTCCCGCATCCAGCTTCTTGCTCATCTCCCTCTGCCTGCTGCTCCCCCTGCTTGTGTTCTCTCTCTCTGTGTGTCTCTCTCTGACAAATAAATAAATAAAAGCTTTAAAACAAACAAACAAAAATTGTTGAGTGGTGTTTCATTTCATAGATATGCCATTTGAGTAAATACTTAGGAGTAGAGTCATATGCTAAGTATGTTAAAACTTTATTTTTTTAAAGATTTTATTTATTTATTCGACAGAGAGAGAGACAGCCAGCGAGAGAGGGAACACAAGCAGGGGGAGTGGGAGAGGAAGAAGCAGGCTCATAGTGGAGGAGCCCGATGTGGGTCTCGATCCCAGAACGCCGGGATCACGTCCTGAGCCGAAGGCAGACGCTTAACCGCTGTGCCACCCAGGCGCCCCTAAGTATGTTAAAACTTAAAAAGAAACTCTTTTAAAGTGGTTGGATCATTTTGCATTTTCACCAACAAAATGTGAATGAGCGTTCCAGTTGCTCCACATCCTTACCACCTGGCAGGGACTTTTTCTTTTTCCTTTTTCTTTTTTTATTTAAAGACTTTATTTGACATAGAGAGAGAAATAGCGAGAGAAGGAACACAAGCAGGGGGAGTGAGAGAGGGAGAAGCAGGCTTCCCGCTGAGCAGGGAGCCCGATGTGGGGCTCGATCCCGGGACCCTGGAATCATGACCTGAGCCAAAGGCAGATGCTTAATGACTGAGCCACCCAAGCACCCCTGGCAGGGACATTTTAATTCTCAACTTTCTATTACGTGCATAGTGGTATCTTGTTTTGGTTTTAATTTGGATTTCCTTAATCATTAAGGATACTAAGGATGTTTTCCTGTGTTTATTGGCCATCTGTATATTCTCCTTGGTGAACTGCCTTTTCAAATATTTTCCTGATTAAAAAAATTCTGTCATTGGGGTGCCTGGGTGGCTCAGTTTGTTAAGCGTCTGCCTTTGGCTCAGGTAATGATCCCAGGGTCCTGGGATCAAGTCCCACATCAGGCTCCCTGCTCAGTGGGGAGTCTGCTTCTCCCTCTACCCTCCCCCCCCCACTACTTGTGATCTCTTTCTCATTCTCTCTCTCTCAAATAAATACAATCTTTAAAAAAATTGTGTTATAAAAAAAATAAAAAATAAATAAATAAATTGTGTTAGGATTATTGACTATTGAGAGCTTTTTATATATTCTGAATACAAGACCTACAAATCACATATATGATTTGCAAATATTTTGTCCCAATCTGTTGCTTGTCTTTTCATTTTCTTAGTGGTTTCGAAGAAGAGACTTTTTAATTTTTATGAAGTCCAGCTGGTGTGGTACGGTAGCCAGGCTGCAAGATGGTCCCAGTGATAGTCCCCCCTCTGGCATTCCTGTTCTTTTATTGTCCCCTCTCACACTGAATTGGGCTGACCTGTGTAATCAGCAGAATACTGAGGAGATGATCATTTCTAGCTCCTGGGCTACATCGGAATAGACCTTATAGCTGCTGGCTTCCACCTTCGCTCTCTCTTGAATATCTCACTCTGAGGGAAGCTAGCTACTATGTTGTGCAGACACTCAAGCAACCCTGTGTGAGAGTCATGTAACAAGTAACTGAGACTTCCTGCAAACAGCCTTGTGAGTGAACCATCTTGGATCCTTCAGCCCCAGTCAAGCCTTCAGATGACTGCTGCCCTAGCTGACATCTTGTCTACAACCTCCCAGGAGACCTGGAGATAGAACCACATAGCTAAGCTCCTCCTGAATCACTGACCTACAGAACCTGTGTGGGATGATAAACGTAAATTATTGTTTAAACCACCAAGTTTTGTGGTGATTTTACACAATATAGATAACAGTGGAGTTTCTATCATTTGTAATAGAAAAACTGATGATTTTTTTAAAAGATCATTTATTTATTTATTTTGACAGAGAGAGAGAGCATGAGCACAAGCAGGGGGAGAGGCAGAGGGAGATGGAGAAGCAGGCTTCCCGCTTAGCTGGGAGCCCGACACGGGGCTCAATCCCAGGACCCCAAGATCATGACCCACGCCGAAGGCAAATGCGTAACCGACTGAGCAACCCAGGTGCCTAGAAAAACTGATGATTAATACCTGTTTCATGTTTTTTTAATGGGGAGTCTCTGCGGGATGGGATGAGATCTTGGGATCCTTCACTTTGTAGTAACTACCATGAAAGCTTCCTATAAATAGCCTGAGCCTTTATTTCTCATGACGTTTTCTCCTTCTTGGTCCCCTGACTTATTCCTGTGACTTCTCACCTTAACATTCTACAGCTAACTGATTTGGGCTGATGTGGTGGTGGCAGAAGACACTGGACAGAAAGTCACTGTGGGCAAAATCAGGGGTTTTGAGACTTTCAATAATTCCTAGCTCACCCGTCTCACAAGGTTGGCCTTCCTCCAACACTCTATTTTGTTATAAAACAAGTTTGTTCTTGCCTTAGGTCCTTTTCAGTGGCTTCGCTCTCCCAGTTGGATCATTATTTTAAAACTTATCATTGATATAATTGAATTATAATCAAATTATCTTATGAAATGTTCTTAGACACTGAAGAGTCTATAAAGCGTACACATACAGGTAAATAATAATAACCAAAGACACACCCTGTACCACAACTCGGCTTAAGAAATAAACTGTTCACAGCCCATTTGCAGCCTCCTGGGTACCCCTTCGTGATTGTGCCCTCCCCCATCGTGATTGTGCCCCTCCCCCGTATTCCTGAGTTTTGAGTTAGTTAGAATTAATTGTTCTCTTGCTTTTATTTATAGTTGAAAACAAAAATCACCTACACAGGTCTCCCTGAATAGTTATCATTTCGTTTTGAAAAACCGAGTTGCAAGCACACACCTAACTATCACGTTGCCGGAGTCAGATAAAGGCTCTTAGAAGACAAAGGGAATGGTCCCTAGGTTATAGTCTGACTTCAGCTCCTCTGGGAATTTACCAGAATGTCTCCTAGGCAATGTCATGAGTGAATCCTGGGGAAAATAGAGTGCAGCCTCGTCAGGGCATTGGTGGGGCAATAGTAGGAGGCAAGTGTTAGATGCGTGGGCAGTTATGTGGGTAGGGAGTGTGCCACTCTGTTTTTATCTGCTTCTAAGCTCACTGCGGCCTAGCAGCAGATCAAAGCTGATTCCTTCTGTAGGGGAAGACATGAGTCTTCAGCTGATCTAAGGTGGCCAGGCTTATGGGGGAGAGAAAAACTTTTATCAATACATGGGCCAGGAGAGGTCATGGACAGACTAGAATCTGGGTCACGTCCACCTGTGTATTTGGTCCTCAGGTAAGAAGGAAGGAGCAATAGGGGGCAGCACCTGGATGAAGCCATACTCGATATGTCTGTCTCTCGGGTTACACTGTCCTAGTTCTGACTGGTGGCCATCTGGAGCACAGTCGACATCCTGGAATTTCTCTGCACCATCCATTTAGGGACTGTTTGCTTGCTTTCTGCAAGGGATCTCCTCCGTTCTCTAACCTATGACTTCCTCTTTTTTGGTTTAGTGCCTTGTGGAATCCATTCTCTAGCAGCTCCTTGAAAAACCATGCATGGGAGGTAACATTTTTTGAGATTTTGCATGAAAATGGCCTTCATTCTATCCTCATATTTACTAAATGATTTGGCTAGGCATAGAATTTTAAGTCGCAAATCATTTTGAAGATGTTACTTTACTATCTTCTTGATTCCAGCCATGCTGTTGAGAAATCCAAAACTATTGATTTCCAGTCCTTTGTACATGACTTTTCTTTTCTCTTGAAGCTTGTAGAATCTTTTTCTTCGTCCCTCTTATTTTGGAATTTCACAGTGATGAGCCTTGGTGTGTGTGCGTGTACATGTGTTTTAGAGAGAGCAAGCATGTGTGCACGTGGAGGGGGAGGGGCAGAGGGAGAAGAAGAGAGAGAATCTCAAGCAGGCTCCATGGAGGGCGAAGTAGGGCTCGATCTCATGACCCTGAGATCATTACCTGAGCCGAAATCCAGAGTTAGATGCTCAACCTATTGAACCTCCCAGGCACCCCTTGGTGTTTATATTCATCTGTTGGTCTTATTTCTTGATCACTTGTTTCCATCTGGAAGTTGTTCACTTCTGGAGAGTTTTCTTGAATTATTTAATTGGTGATTCTTTTGGGTTCATTATCTTTTTTTCCCTTTTTCTGGAGTTTTTTATTCACATGTTTAACGGACATGACGTGTCCTCTCATTTTCTCTCATGGTGTCCATCTCTGTCTTTTTGGTTTACTTTCTGTGAATTTTCTCCAATTTTATCATTCTTTCTACTGAGTTTTCTATTTCTTTTTCTTTTTTTTTTTTAAAGATTTTATTTATTTATTTGACACAGAGAGACAGTGAGAGAGGGAACACAAGCAGGGGAAGTGGGAGAGGGAGAAGCAGGCTTCCCGCTGAGCAGGGAGCCTGACGCTGGGCTCGATCCCAGGACGCTGGGATCATGACCTGCACCGAAGGCAGACGCTTAACAACTGAGCTACCCAGGCGCCCCTTGAGTTTTCTATTTCTGACATAACGTTTTTAATTTCCAAGAATTCTTTTTGGTTCTTTGAATTATTTCTTTATACGGCATCCTTTCCTTTTTTCATGGATGCAATATCATCTCTTTTCCTTTCGAAAATACTGATGATAATTTTCTAAATTTATTTTTTGGTGTCTTTTCACTGCATGGTCTGTTTTGTGTTCAAGTTACTTTTTTCCCCCCTTCCTGGTTTTAGTCCTTATCTTTCAGGTGAGAAGCTTTGTTTAGCTGTTTGGCATTAGCTGTTTGCTCATGATTAAGAGTACAGCCTAAAAGGCTGTTTAGAAGTTCTGAGTGTGGGATCAGACCTTGTGGTGTATCTTACCCAAAGTTTCCCCAAAAGCAGAGCCCAAGACTTACATAGAGGTAGTGCATTTGTTAAGAAATCCAAAGAAGCAGGAGTAATGGATAGTGGGAGGGAAAAAAGACAGAGAGGAAGCCAACCTAATTGTTAGAGCTGACCATTGCTATAGTGACTACTGCTCTTTTCCATTGGATATTCTGGGTCTTATGGAATTAGACTGTCCACTCAGGGGATACAAGGGGAGAAATATTTATCCTCAAAGATAGCTCCACGGACATTATCTTCCTGAATTTCTGGGTTGCACATGCCTGAACGCTGATTCTGAGACCTTCTGCAGACGCACATGGATATCAAAGAAGCTTTGGGACAGAAAGTAAGATTCAGGGTTGAAGTGAGACTTTGCTTGCTGTATTAGCAAGGTTCTCCAGAAAAACAGAAACAAGAGGAGATAGATACAAGGAATTGGCTCATGTGATGATGCTGAGAAGTCCCATGATCTCCACCTGCAAACTGGAGATGCAGAAGAGCTAATGGTATAGTTCCAATCCAAGTCCAAATGCTTGGGATCCAAGGTAGCCAATGGTGTAAGTTCTAGTCTGAGTGCAGAAGACCAATGCCTCAGCTCGAAAACAGTAAGGCAGAGAGAGAAAGCAAATTTTCTCTTCCTTCACCTTTTTGTTCTATTTAGGCTCTCAACTGTTTGGGCGAGGCCCACCCATTTTGGGGAGAGTGATCTGCTTTATTCAGTCTACCAATTCAAATGCTAATCTCATCAGAAATACCCTTACAGACTCACCTAGAAATAAAGATCAATATCTGGGCATTTTGCAGCCTAGTCAGGTTGACACATGAACGCAACCATTGCGTTTGCTCTGGGAAGCTGTATGGAACTTGAGGGACGGTGGCTGCAACTGTGGGCAGAGTAAGACGTGAGACCAAGAGGATGAGAAGGGGTGCACACAAGGTGTCTACCACTCTGAGCTTCACTGAAGGGTGACCTGGTCGAATCTGTTGGGAGATCCCCCAGTTTTAGACGGGGTCTTCCCTCATAGACTGATTAGATTCCTTGAGAAGAGTTTTCCAGCTCTTATCTAGAAGGTGACGATCACATTGCCCGTATTCCGAGAGCCAAATGGTGCAAGATAGCTCGAGTCTCTGCATTTGGTGCCTATCTGGCCTCTGGATCCCCCCCCCCCCGCCACCATTTCTGCTGTGGTTTATATGCCCTCAGTGTGCCTGGCATCTTCTAGACCAGAGAGTCTCCCTGCAGGATAAACCTCCAATCTTCTGCTGGGATCAGGGGTGGGATATGGGATCCAACTGCTTTTCAAATTGTTTTCACTGGTTCTCCTTATTTTAGCCTTCTCCTCTCCACTCAGGCCCAATGATCCCTGGTTCTAGGAGTTTCTGAGCCTTTTGAGGTATTTCCAGTACAAGTCGGGTTGCAGCTCAGCTCTCCCAGATCTGCTAAATCAGTTACCACTCATCTGTCTATTTTCCAGCTTCTGAAATTGTGTTGTACTTTTCTCTTCTCCTGTTCTCCTTTCCTTATGAGTTTATGACTTAAACATAGAAAGAAAGAAAGAAAGAAAGAAAGAAAGAAAGAAAGAAAGAAAGAAAGAAAGATTAAAAAAATATATTTAGAGCAGTTTTGGGTTGGAGCAAAATTAGTTGCATGCATGCCATCTGCCATCTTAGCCTGAAAGTCACGTGCAGTTACACACATAGCCGCCTCCTTTGTGTGTTTCGTGCTTCAATTTAAATATCACCTCTTCAGAAAGGCCTTTCTTGACCACCCATCTGAAATTAGGCCCCCTATAGCACTTGTCACTACCTGGTATCTTCTTATTTATGGACTTCTGCCCCATTAGAATGTAAGCTCCATGAGAACAGGTACCCCGGCATCCCCAGCTTATAAAACAGTACCTCAAACATGGAAGGAGCTCATTACTGAGCGCATTATTCTAACTGTGTTTCGAAATGATATTTTGAGCATCAGATGAACGTCAATCCCGTGTGCGAAGTACCCTGGGAAAAAGAAGAAAGAAAGACGGCCACATGGCAAGAGGGAGTGGGGTGTGTACAGAAGTAAGACCGAGTCTGCATGGAAATCATGCAGAATATAAGCAGAAAGGGAAACTGCAGGGAGAGCGGGAGCAGAACTACAAGAATTTGGAAAGGTCTGTCTTTGAAAACTGTATCTCTGACTTGAGTCAAGGACATCCTGGGTTTCTGTCGAGTCTCCATCATGAGCTGGGCTGGTCTTCTGAGACATTCCAGGCCAAGGTGGTCAGAGAGGACGGAAAACAGAGAAAAGCCGACCTCACTGGCATCTCTGCCTCTTCAATTGCCACATGAAGACAGGAGGGCACAGGGGACGTGGTGAGAAGCCCTGTTCTGCAGTGTGCGAGGCCATGTTACACTGGGATTGAAAGCTGCTGTCCCCATTGTATGTACCAAGAATCCTTATCATCAACCAGGGACATTGTATGTGCTGTTCACATCCCTGGAGGTACTGAGTGTTGTGTGACCTTTATTTCATTAAAAAAAAAAAAAAAAAGGTGTTTATTGTAACAAATGCAGATGTCACAATTAAAAAGTTAAAAAAAAGTTACCTTCCTAATAGTGTCAGTTTTTAGCTCAACAGATTATTTCAGTTTTTGTTCTTTTCTTCTCTTTATTTCTTTAAAAAAGGTAATACATGTGCAAGGCTCAAATTTCAAAAGTCACCAATGGGTCTAAAGGGAAAAGTGACATTCCTACCCCATTCTCTACCTCTGAGATCTCCTTGGAGGTGACCAGTGTAAACAGACCTTTGTATCCTTACAGAAATATTCTCTGCCCATCCATGTTTTCATTTGGTCACAATTATATAGGACCAGAACTACTCAGAGCACACGCAGGGGTCTTTCCTTTGAGTGAGCCAGCTACGGGCTCTTTATTTTCGCCTGTAAAGAAACAGCAGTAAGAGGAGCCAGTGTGACTGGGGGAGGGAGTGAGGGATCTCCTCTCTGTTCATTGGCAGATCACTTTGCACAAAAAGGAACAGCACAGGGGATAGGATGGGGTCCTCCAGGTGTCAGGTGCTTTTAATTTAGAACAGAGCTAGTCTAGCTTTAACGAGGGATGGCTAAAGACCTGGTAAAGCTATGGCAAAAGAAATCATGGTTGACATGTGTGGCAGGGAATACAATTTCAATGTGGCAGATGAGGGCTTTCTCTGAAGAGGATGTTGTGTGGGATGGAAGCTCGGGAGAAGAAAGCTGTTTTATGTAAGCCGCCCAAGGTGTATCTTCATAAAAGGGAGTCACCCCACAGTTGAGCAGTGGGGGTCCACAATCAAAGATGGAATAAAACAAGAGCTAGATGATTCTCAGGTGGCAGGCCAGGAGATTGACAGCAGCAGGGTGGGGCCCACATCTGGGGATGAAGATAGGATAGATCTGACATTTTCCAATTGGAGGGAAGCCCAATTCTGAAGGTGGAACATTTCAATGAAGTACGGGCTGGAGCAGCTGGCAAATTAGACAGCTCCGCGTGACAGATGATCTACTGAACCTATCTGGCAAGGGGCAGTCTTCAAAAAGAAACTGGGAGAGGCAGAACGGAATGGGTCTAGCGCCAGAGCACCTGGGCTCACTCCTTGTTCTGGGGCGTCTTAGCAGCGTGAGCCCGGGCAAGCTAAACACCTTGCACCTCAGTTTCCTAATAAAGATAATACAGAGGAAGAATCATAGTCTCTCATAGGGGTGCTGAGTTAACCTATGATGAAGACTTAGAATAATGCCTGACACATAGCTAACTCAATGCTTTTCAGCCATTACTGTTTTTTTAAAAATTAAGATTATTTATTTATTTATTTGAGAGACAGCGAGAGCGAGAGAGCACACCGGCAGGGGGGAGGGGCAGAGGGAGAAGGAGCAGCAGACTTCCTGATGAGCATGGAGCCCTACCTGGGGGAGATTGACCTGGGGGAGCACGACCTGGGGCTTGATCCCAGGACTCTGGGATCACGACCTGAGCTGAAGGCAGATGCTTAAACAACTGAGCCACCCAGGCACCCCCAGACATTACTATTTTTAATAAAGCCCTGTTCAGGCCTGCTTTGCTGGCACAAGTACTTGGTGAAGAATATGGAAAAGCAGAATCATTGATGGATTTCAGGTAGGGTTAGGAAGGGAAAAGGAAAAGGGGAGTGAACGATAGCACAGCAATAACACACCAAGAAGCATGAAGAAAAAGGGTTCAGGGTGGGACTATTTCAGAGAAAAAAGTCTTGCTGCAGGTCTACAGTGCTCAAAGCTAGACTGTATAAAGGAATGTCTCTCGGAGATTACAGGGAGAAAATTTAATTTTAGTTAAAGAAACACTCTTTCTG